>NC_080173.1:21690604-21928734 GCF_950295315.1 Erinaceus europaeus | reverse complement strand
CCTATTAATAGCTACACTAATTATTGTAGTTTTTGCCTGATTACTATATTTCAAGTAAGATGTAAGCCCAAACCTAACTTTTTGTTCAGTTATGAAAATTCAGCACAATCAACAATAAGAAGGTTATAGTAACTAATTTTTAAGATTTTTAAGTAATTTTTAATTTTTTTTAATTTTTAAGTGCTCACTGAAGAAGCACAGCATAGAGTTCATATATTACTTTATTTAAACTAATTATAAATAGTGGGTCCTGGTGGTGGTGCACCCAGTAGGGCACTCATGTTCAAACCCCTGTCTCTGTCTGCAGGGGGGAGGCTTCATAAGTAGTGAAGTAGTGCTGCAGCTGTCTCTCTACTTCCTCCTCACCTGTCATTTCTCTGTATATGGATATGGATATGGATATGGATATGGATATGATGTATATGTATATACATTTATATTTCATCGTCTTTTTATTTCTTTTCTATTTTTATTTTTGACAATAATAAATAATTTGAACAACATTTTGGCATGGTAGACTAAAAAATGTAAACAATACATTTGGCTATCTTGACTTGAGTACCCTACTAAATTACTACAGAATTCACATTCTTTTCAGTCCTTCAAACTCCCACCTTTCATGTTAGCTACTAGTATATCCTCTTTTTGTTTTGTTTATACATTTGCTCTGCTTCTTTATATTATGCATAAGTATGAAATCATATATTTTTCTTCAACTTATTTTAACACTTATCATAATGTCCCCTAGGTCAACTCACACTTTTGCAAATAGAAAAATTTCATTTTTTAAAATAGTTGAGTAGTAGTCCACTGTGTGTATACATATATATGTATGTATGCATATGAATTTTAATATATATTACATCTTTTATTCATTCATCTTTAAACAAAAACTTAAATTGTTTTCACATCTTGGCTATGGTAAATAATTATGCAATGAGAATGGTGGACTATATATATGTATACATATATATATATTTAAAATTAGTATCCTTATATTTTTTGGAAAGATACCTTGAAACAAAAAAGTTGGATTGTATGGTACTTCTTTATTTTTTGAGGACTTGTTATATCGTATTTTTTTAGTCACTGTGTTAATTTACATTCTTGCCAATAGATTATGAAGTATCCTGTTTTTCTCCACACCTTCCTCAATACCTGCTGTTTCTCTATTGGTGATTTAATATTGATTTACAAAATTATGAAACAAAAGAGGTATAATCCCACATCTTTTTCTTGTCTTTTTGGGTAATAACTATTCTAACAGGTATGAAGTGACTCTCTTCATTATAGCTTCTTTTCTTACTTTTTTCCTTTTTATTGTGGGGGTAAGGTTTTACTACCAGTATAATTGTTGACACATGAGTAAAACTTCTCACATCTCCATGATAGGTGTCTGCAAAATACTCTCACCCCCAGCCTAGGTCCCCCTTCACTTCCATCATGAACCAGGACCTAGAAGCCCTAACCCACCCTGCCCAAAGTCCTTTGCTTTGGCACAATACCCTTTATTATATCTTAGTGAGAAATTGTCTGTGAAAATGTATTAGTATTTAGAAGAAGCTCTAACACTTAATATTTGTAACACTAATAGCCCAACTCTCAGTGCCAGGCAGTATATTAGTTGATACATTATCAATTAGCATCCTCATTAAATAAAAAGCAGAGATTTTCAGAGATAAAAATTAAGCTAGACTATGGCAGGGTTGCCACTCAAACCTGAAGCATAATACATCCCAAAAGTTTAATTTTCAAGGTCAAGAAAAGTAGATTATCACTCCTGTGTTCTCTATATGAGCACTAGAAAAGAAATGGTTGGGTGTCTGATAACAGGCAAGGAATTAACCCTGCCTTTTGCTTCTTTCACCAGATAAGCATTTAGAAACCATTTTTACTAGCTCTATGATTGTACATAATATTGGTTACTTGAGTTTCAATGGTAAATTGCAAAAATACATGCAAAGACTTTCTCTCTTTAGAAAGACTTAAAAATAATACAGTTACGGAGGTCCAGTTCAGGATCTTACTCATGCATTCTACTGCTAAGGCATGGCCTCAGCTCCAAAAAGTATTCTCCAAATGCCTAAATAGGTGATGCTCAAATCTAGCAAATTAATGGGTTTTTTAAATTCAAAAAAAAAAAAAAAAACTTACCCATCTCTGCTTTCAAGTTTGTGTAACCTCCTGGGTATTCCCAGACTTCCGTCCTCTTCTGTGCAGCAAGTGGTTGGGTGATAAACAGCTTTCTTCCATCCCCTCAGCATTGCTGATGAGTGAGAGAAGATGTAGATTCAAGGTTGACCAATCAGGGCTTTCTCTGTGGAACAAGTCATTGTATAACCGAGTTTGTCCAGTTATACAAGGAAGACAGAACAGCCAGTCTACAAAGAGAGAAGAAACAAACAAGCAAGGAGAGAGAGAGAGAACTTGTAGCTCCAGGAAAAAAAATGTAAGATATCAGTCTGAATCTAATATTTCTATGTGATAAAATGCATTCTCAGACTTGAGATATACCTCAGTGACCTTATGATAAGCAAATCCGGTACATAGTTCATTGTCTTAATACTTTTTTTTCAAAAACTTAATCTTAAAGGAGGTCTTGTATTCCTTAAAACTAAAAAAGTTCAAGTGGTCCGGGAGGTGGAACAGTGGACAGAGCACTGGACTCTCAATCATGAGGTCTAGAGTTCAATCCCCAGTAGCACATGTACCAGTGATGTCTGGTTCTTTCTCTCTCTCTTCCCTTCTCATTAATAAATAAATAAAATCTTTTTTTTAAGGTCTCATCTAGGACACAATATAAACAGATTCTGGATAATGAACTCCGCACCAAAAAAGCAGAATTCTTTAAAATGTGTTCAAAGGAAACAGCTTCCTTATATATTTTTTCAATTTAAAAGGATCTTTCCCTGAAGTGCTTTGCTTTGGCTCAACATACCACATGAAGCTGAGTGCCTTGTTCTTTAGTGTCAAAATGTAAACAAAGGATCCAGGTTTGGTATACCTTGTAGGAAACCCTGAAACATAAATTTGAGTGGTTTCTGTTATAGATGGTACCAGAGTTCACCAGGAAGGGAGGGAAAGGGAGACGAGGAAGAAAAGGGAAGCGATAACAGTTGTGTTCTCAAACTGCTAGTGAAATAGGGAAGTAAACTTTAATCCCTTCAGGTAACCCTAGGAGTCTCACAATTATCATACATCCACTCTTGTCAGAAACTGGCTGAGTGTTGGGAACAGGAATGAAAAGACCCTAGAAATGGCTATGTACAGGAAGTGGCTATGAGCATGCTGGACTGTGCACATGAAATGTAAACTCCACTCTTGTTTTCTGTGTCCTGAAGCAAAGCAGGTGTGTGTTCTTTGTCACAGAAAGGAGGGTCTGGTGCAAAAGCTTCCACAAGCAAAAGCCTGATCTGTAACTTCTGATGATAACCATTCCTTGATAAGCAAAGGGTCATGGTAACTCTGTGGATGTTAAGTAAGCTAACATTTGCAGGGTTTTGACAGACAGTAAGGTTCTGGAACCGGGTGAAAGTTAAGTAGAAAACACCCCCAGAGGGAGGACCTCCTATTACACTTCCCTCACTCACTTCAAAGCTAACCTTGTTAAACTAAGGACTGAAAAGCTGAATAAGGGCAACAGACAGGTATACTTTAACGATGACTCATTAGTTACTATCAGGCCACCCCATCATCTGGGGCCTTATTCGGGGAGTCCATACAGACATGATGGACCTAGACCTCAAGTCAAATCCTCTCTACATTGCTACAGGTCATCCCTATCAGTAAAAACAAAATAGTCCCCTTTGTGGGCCCCCATAGGACCTTGCCCTCAATTTGGATCAGAGAATGTTCCATCCTCTGAGAGAGGCTACAACATCCTCTGTGCTACACCTGAGAAAGTTGGGTCCTAAAATCTGGGAAGCTTGGAATGTTCCTACTCATGACCACAGAATGTGAGCTCAGATCTATGGGGATGCAGAGGTCACAGAGGCTCCTAAGCTGAATATAGGCCCCAGATCAAATCAAATCAATGGGGTTTACAGTCAACAATATGTATACACCTTTCTCATATTTGGGAGCTACTCTCTTCCCTGATCCAGCTGTCTGGTCATTTTTCCAGCCATGACATCATCTCCACAGACAATAACTTGGATCCACCTGCATATCAGATTTCATGCTCTGGGGAAAAAAAAAAACAGTATAGCCACAGACCTTTTGGAGCATACATAAAATATGCCTACTACCTATCTACAAAACGGAGGACCCCCAACTCTTCATCTGCACTATTCCAGCTTTTAGGTTCATGACTGGTCAACAATTTCTTTGGCTTTGTATGTTAACTCTCTTTTTAGCCACTAGGTTCCAGATGTTAGCATGATGCCCTGGACAGAGAACCCCACCAGTGTGTCCTGGAGCTCTGATTCCCCAGAACCCTGCCCCACTAGGGAAAGAGAGAGGCAGGCTGGGAGTAGGGATCAACCAGTCAATGCCCATGTACAGCAGGGAAGCAATTACAGAAGCCAGGCCTTCCACCTTCTGCATCCCACAATGACCTTGGGTCCATACTCCCAGAGGATTAAGGAATAGGAAAGCTATGGGGGGCGGGGGGTGTGATACGGAGTTCTGGTGGTGGGAATTGTGTGGAGTTGTACCCCTCTTATCCTATGGTTTTGTCAGTGTTTCCTTTTTATAAAAAAAATAATAATAAAATTTTTAAAAAGGAAGAAAAAAAAAAAAGAAATCACCTCCTTGGAGGTACTTCCAGGAGGTGTGGCCATGGGATAAATGGAACCAAATCACCTCTTCTCCCAAATAAACAAATAAATACAACAAGATATCCAACTGAAGTCATAATCTACAGCCGAAAGTTCTGCAGCCTCAGTTGGTTGAAGCAAAAAGGGGTATAGGCGTCCTAATCGCAGCAAGCAAGTGACATTGTTCCTAGTGCTGGGAGAAAAGAAACGGGCTTAAAACCTCTCAGTCTTTGACTCTGGGGAGCTTTAGCCTTCTGTATTTACAGCAAAGACACAACATAAAACAGGAGATTTGTGACCACAAGACAGTTCAAGGCAGTCACCCCCAACCCACTCCACCCACTGCAGATCATACAAACAAGAGAAACCTAGAGATCACAAGAGCACCACCTGCTGGCCATCCATAACCATCCAAAAAATGCTCAAGCAGAGCAACAGAACTAAACTACAAGCTATGCCCTATCAGCCAGACAGAAATGAAACAGAAGAAATCCAAGGAATTACACATTTAGAGAGACGCTCAGAGACAGACTACACAGAGCCTATTATGAGGACTCTCCAAGAAATTAAGCAAGAATTAAAAGAGCATGTTACTATGGAATGAAAACACATAAGAGAGAAACTTATATCAGAGTTAACTAAGAATCTTCAAATCTTGAAAGAACTTCAATCAGAAATCCAGGGAATAATAGACACTGTAACTGCAGTCCATGCCCAGGTAGAAAGCTTAGCAAGCAGAAGAAATGATCTCCAGTTCAGAAGATACAGCCAGCCCACTCTTTCAATCCAAAGATGAGGGAGAGGAATGGCTTAGAAAGACTGAAGCAACTCTCTGTGAAATTGCAGGCTTCATCAAAAGATCAAATGTAAGAGTGATAATTATATCTGAAGAGAAGGACAAGACCAAAGGCCCAGAGTCCATTTTCAAAGCAATTTTAGCTGAGAACTTCCCTTACTTAGGAAACCATCAGAACATTCTCATCCAAGAGCAGAACGATCACCCAGATTTATAAATACAAAATGACCAACACCAAGGTACATTATTGTATAAATATCAAAAGTCAATGACAAGGAAAACATTTTGCTGGCTGCTAGGGAAAGGAAAGAAGTTACATACAAAGGCAGAGCTATAACACTTTCACCAAATTTCTCTTCACAAACTCTAGAGGCAAGGGGAGTGGAATGACATATTCAAAATTCTAAGGAGAGGGAATTTCCAGCCATGAATATTGTATCCTGCAAAACTAGCCTTCAAATATGAGGGAGAAATAAAGGTTTTCTCAAATATTCAAGAAATAAAGGAATTTGCTACAATCAACCCCACCTTACAAGAACTACTGAACCGAGTCCCACAAGAAAGGAGGAAGCAAAGGAATGCACTTTCCAAACACCAAGTTGCAGATGCTACCATGACGTCAACCTGACTCTCCCAGACAGACGACTTCACCAATGTACTCTGGAACCCCACCTCTCCAGAGCCCTGCCCCAGTAGGGAAAGATGTGGACAGGCTGCGAGTATGGATCAACCTGTCAATGCCCATGTCTATCGGAGAAGCAACTACAGAAACCAGACCTCCCACCTTCTGCACCCCATAATGACCCTGGGTCCATGCTCCCAGAGAGATAAAGAATAGGAAAGCTTCCAATGGAGGGGATGGAATATGGAACTCTGGTGGTGGGAAATGTGTGGAATTTCACTCCTCTTGTTCTATGGTTTTGTCAATATTTTCTATTTTACAAATAAAAGAAAAAAAACACCCGGTGGGAGTCACGTAAAGCATACATCTCCCAAATTGCTTCTATTCAGCTCATTTCTTTGAATTTCTGCTTTTTTCTTTTTTTTCTTTTTTTACTGTATCTGTATCAAACACCAAAAAAAAAAAAAAAAAAAAAAGAGGCTTCCTTTGTAGCAGCATTTTGAGACTTTCCTGGGTGTGGTAGAACTTTCCAGAATACAACCCTCCAGACAGGCTCACACACATTACAAGTCTCAGTCTTTCTTTCACTTGAGGTTGATGTCAGGACCTGAAGCCTGACAGTGGAGAGTTAGTGAGAAAACAGATGTATTTCCAGTCTGATGCTTGTATTTCCAGTCTCCATCCCTGTACTTCATACTGGAGCTATTGCTCCAGAGAAGAAATGCGGGCACAGGGAGCTGGAAGACCTAAGCTGGAAAGCCATAGAAGTCAGTAGATATGGGCAGGACAACTGCAATGTCTGCAGCTAGATTATGTAGAAAAATAAAAGAATCACCCATTCAGAGCACTGAAATGTTTATACAGAGAGCTCACAACTAATGTCACAGTTTAAAGTATATATGCAATAAATCCAGTTAAGTTGGTAGATGGTTCTAGAGAGCACCAGGAGGGCAGGGGAAGTGAGACTGTGAAGGAAAGGGAGGCAAAGCTGTGTTCTCACACTTGAGAGTCCAATGCTTTATCCATTACACCACCTCCTGGACCAAAGGCTGTGTTCTCAATGATTAAAGATTATCAGAATTTCATTCAGGGTATAGTTTTTTGTTTTTTTTTTTTTTTTTTTGCCAATTCTTTGTTCTCAGAGAGAGTTCATTTTCCATTAATAAGTCAAATTGGGTTAGAGGTGCACACGGTGGGGTCTTATAACCCCTGAAAATGGGTCCTGACAAGAACATCTTTGACTAGGGCTGGGCTTTGGCATGCCTGATGGAGCACTAATATTATTCTTTACAAGGACCAGGGTTCATGTTCCTGGTCCCCACTGGCAGAGGGGAAGCTTCTCAAGTGGTGAAGCAGTGCTGTAGGTGAAGCAGGGCTATACGGATCTCTATGTCTCTCCCTCTCTATATCCCCCTCCCCTTCCAACTTCTCTCTGTCACATCAAATAAAGGGGTGAGGAGGGAAAAAAAAAAGAATGTCAACAGGAGTGGTGGATTCATTGCACATGCACTGAGTCCCAGTGATAACCCTAGTGGCAATAAAAAAATGGAAAAAAAAAAAAAAGAACATTTTTTATCACAGACCTGCAGAAAAAAATCCACTCATCCCTGTATTCACTTCCTCTTTCACACTTCATACTGGAAGACAGTGGACCAGTTGAAGAGGCAGTCATTGAGAGTGGTAAGGTATTTATGCAAACAAACCAAAGTCACAGCTCCAAATCTTGATATATTTCCTTTCTTCCTCCCTTTCCTCTCTTTCTACTTTCTTTCTCTCTCTCTTTCTTTCTTTCCTTCTTTATTTCTTTCTTTCTTCCCTTCCTTCCTTCCTTCTTTTCTCCCTCCCTCCCTCCTTTTTTTCCTTCCTTCCTCCCTCCCTTTTTTTTTTTTCTTTCTTTCTGCCATCAAGGTTATTGCTGGGGCTCAATGTCTGCATAGAGGAACCACCACTACCTATAGCCATGTTTCCTCTCTCTCTCTTTCTTTCTTTCTTTCTCTTTCTTCCTTCCTTTCTTTTTATTTTCTTCCTTTTTTAATTTTAAGATTGAGAGAAATTGAGAGAGGAGAGAGAAAATGAGAGGGATAGAAAAGAGAGATACCTGTAGACATAAGGTAGGCATAAAAGAAAACAAAGATGAGAATAAAATAATGCATTATATTTTCTCTGTGTTTATCACAGTCCAATGTTCAATATTCTGCAGCATAGCAGGGTGGTCAAGCATGGATCTTAATTCAGACTGACAGTATTTGCATCTCAATTTTGCTTCTGGCTTATAACTGTCTCTGTTTACTATAATGTTCAATAAATATCTGATGAAAGGATAAAATAGTGAATAATAGAATGAATAAGTGAAAGAAATGCATTATCCTCTACAGGTTGAAAATTTAAAGAGCAAGCCTATCTCTAACATTTGTGGGGCCTGAAACAAGAGAGAAAACCTAAGATTTCTGAGGTTGGTTCCGTCTCATATAGTGAGGCTCTGCATAAATATGTATGAACACTCCAGCCTGTGTGTTCAAACTCATCTCCGGTAAAGGGGTGGTGGTGTCAAGAGACATCTAACCCTGTAGTGCACCTACCTAGCCATGCATGCAGACTATATTTGAGCCCTGGCTCCATATTAGAGAGTCACCAAACCAGGGGAAATTTCTGTGCTGTGGCATTTCTCTGTCTCTCTGTACAAAGTAAAAAGAATGAAAAGGTTAGCTTAGGAGCACTGAAATCATTCATGCATATCTATGTATATACAACACCAATGAATAAATAAATATAACACTTTGGTCACCATATTGACCTGAAGTACGTGTTCTTAGGAAAGAGAACTAGAGAAGAGTGTGAAGCAGGACCTGACTGTAGACTTATAGTCACTTAAAGAATCCCAGGGTAGATGAGATAGCATAATGGTTATGCAAAGAGACTTTCAAGCTTGAGCCTCCAAAATGCTAAATTCAATCCCCCACACCACCAGAAGCCAGAGCTAACAAGTGCTCTGGTAAAATGATAAAAAAAAAAAAAAGTAAAAACAAGAAGGGAAACAAAAGGAAATAAATAAATATTTTTTAAAATAATAATTAATAAACAATTAATTAATTTGTGTATTTGATATTTGGACTCTCTCAAAAGCCTAGACCAAATAGATCAGAAGCAACCAATAGCACTGTACTGGGTACTATACAGCAAACCATGTGTCCTGGAGCCCTGCTTCCCCAGAACCCCGCCTCACTAGGGAAAGAGAGAGACGGGCTGGGAGTATGGATCAAACTGTCAGCGCCCATGTTCAGCGGGGAAGCAATTACAGAAGCCAGACCTTCCACCTTCTGCACCCCAAAATGTCCCTTGGTTCTTACTCCCAGAGGGATAAATAGGAAAGCTATCAGGGAAAGGGATGTGATATGGAGTTCTGGTGGTGGGAATTGTGTGGAGTTGTACCCCTCTTATCCTATGGTTTTGTCAGTGTTTCCTCTTTATAAATAAAAAAAAAGAAAAAGAATTGAAAAAAATGAAAGCAGTATTTAATTACAGCATCAAAAAAACTTGACATGTAAATATGTGGAATAAAATACTTAAGAGTTTGCTGCATTTCTTGTGTTCACTTTTATCCGTTCTAGCATTTACTTATTCCTCTCCTTCCTCCTCCTCCTTCTTCTTCTTATTAGTATAGTTATGGCAGCTAACAGAGACCATACAATGTACTAGGTATTCATCTGGTTGTGCTGTAGCAATGCATTCAGTCAAAAAAAAACTACCTTTAATAATAGAGGTACCATTAGAGTATCCACTTTGCAGATAAGGAAACCAAGGCTTATTAAGTAATTTGGCCAGGATCACAATGGAAGTATCTGAGTTAATATTTACATATGTAGCCAATTTCCAGTGTCTCCATGACTTAACTGCTATGCAGAGCTACTTCAAGAACAACTAACTATGTGTGGGAGCGTTGGAGAATACATGCAGTTAAAGGCTAGATACATCCCCCTCCACCCAAAATTGGTTTTTCTACATAATACCAACTCTAACCTGTATGTAGCCCAGGGTTAGGAAAAGTCATCACATTACTTTGTTACAACACTTTCTGTATACAAATCCCTGGAGCTTTAGATTTTTTCTATTCATTCCAAAAAGTTCTTCAACCTTGAAGAAAAGCTGGGCTAGGAGGGGGGAAAAAATGAAATCAACTTTTCGAAATGGCAGCATCAATTTTTAACCACTACTGTCACCGAGTGTTAGAGCTGCAAAGCCTTGGGAAATATTGATCAGTCATGAGTTCCTTGTATGACATGGACCTGTGAAATCAGTTCAGGGTTTTAGAAAGTAAACCAATTTTTCTGTTTTTGGAAGAACTATCTAATATACATCATGACTTGAACTGCATGAAAATGAACTATTTGGTAATTGGGTTAACTCTGAAAAGTCCTTTTGTTAGGGTTTGCTGTCTAGTACCCAGTATCTTGTATATAGCTGTGCTATTGGTTGCTTCTGATCTACTTGGTCTAGGCTTTTGAGAGAGTCCGAATATCAAATACACAGCCTATATATTTAAAAGACTAAGTGTGTTTTAAAAAACTTCGAGACATACAATTAATTTTCCCCCTCTCATATTAATTAACTAGTGATTTATATGACTACATTTTACTAGGAGTGTACATAAACACCATTCCCACCACCAAAAGACTGTGACCCATCCCTCCCACCCACTCCCACCCCCCACTGGCCCAGGAAGCTGCATGTCTACCCCTCACCACAGGGTTTTTACTTTGGTGCCCTATTTACAGTTTGCTAAGGTCCTGCTTTTAGTTTCCCTCTCAGATCTTATTACTCAACTTCTGTTGATGAGTGGGATCATCCCATACTCATCTTTATCTTTCTGACACCCAATTACCAAATAATGTGATGATAACATTAACTATCGATTGTCTTTTTGAACCCTAAGACAGCAGGAACCTCACATCTCCACTATAGAGCCTCTACTTCCCGCAGTCCTGGAACCCTTGGATAGGGCCCACTTTCCCATATGCCTCTCCCAATCCATATCAAATAATATTGCATCTGCTGATCGCAACCTAATCAACGCAACGATTGCCACCTCAACATGCTTCACCTCAGACTGTGTCCAGAGACTTCACGTGTGGGATGACAACCCTTCAGCTTCATTACTCGGGTGAGACCTTTCCTTTCATAGTATACTCTAATTCCATCTCAGGTGGTTCACTTTCTAACAAAGTCCCAAAACCTAGATATGCACCAGTTTCTATGAGAGAGAGCATATGTTCACACATATCCATAAACTAGTGCAAAATATATACCTGAAAGCAGAAGTACACTAGAGTTTGCAGTAAGTACCCCCCTAACACTTCCTCTCCACTATTCCAAGCTTTGGGTCCATGATTGCTCAACAACTTGTTTGGCTTTGTATGTTAACTCTCTTTTCAGTCACCAGGTTCCAGATGTCATCAGGATGCCGGCCAGGCTTCCCTAGACTGAAGACCCCACCAATGTGTCCTGGAGCTCTGCTTCCCCAGAGACCCACCCTACTAGGGAAAGAGGGGCAGACTGGGAGTATGGACCGACCAGTCAACGTCCATGTTCAGTGGGGAAGCAATTACAGAAGCCAGACCTTCTACCTTCTGCAACCCACAAAGACCCTGGGTCCATGCTCCCAGAGGGATAGAGAATGGGAAAGCTATCAGGGGAGGGGATGGGATATGGAGATTGGGTGGTGGGAATTGTGTGGAGTTGTACCCCTCCTACCCTATGGTTTTGTTCATTTATCCTTTCTCAAATAAAAAAAAAAGAAAATGAACTATTTTCTTAATTTTGAGTTATATTAGGGGTCAATTAGAAAACAGATAAATTGGGACTGGGCAGTGGTGCACCCAGTTGAATACACAGCTTACCATGTGCAAGGACCCACGTTCAGGCTTCTAGTTCCTACCTGCAGGGGGAAGCTTTATGAACAGTGAAACAATGCTGCAGAGCGCTCTCTCTCTCTCTCTCTCTCTCTCTCCCTCTCTCTCTCCCCTTCCCTCCCTCCCTTTCCTCTGTCAACATCTCTCTAGCTGATGGGAACAGTGGGTTTTGTCATATAGACTCCATCAATCACTCTAGTGGAAAATTTACTGGTTAATTCAACTGGGAACTTTTAATATAATAAATTGCACACTAGTAGAAGGCAATTAACTACTAAGTATAGATCAAAGACGGGCAGGAGATAGTTTACCCAGTAGAGTGCTCACTTTACCATGTGCAAGGACCGAGATTTAGGTCCTAACCCTCACATGTGAGGGAGAGTCATGCAAAGTGGAAGTTGAACAGTGGTGGAGAAATGTTGTGGTGTTTCTCCTTCTATCTGTCTCTTACCATCAGGAAAAAAAAAAATTAAGAGTTTGCTGAGAGCTCTGGAATCACTCTGGTGTGACTACTTGACAGTAAGTAAGTAAATAAGTAAAAATAGTCAAAGGATGGTCCAGGTGGTGGCCTGCCTGATTAAGTGCCCACATTATAGCTCACAAGGACCCAAGTTCAAGCCCCTGGTTACCATCTGCAGAAGGAAAGATTCACAAGCAGGAAAAGTAGTGCTTCAGGTGTGTGTCTGTCTCTTTCTCCTCTCTATTTTCTCTTCTTTCTCAATTTCTCTCTGTCTCCTTCCAAAATAAATAAATTAACTAAGTAATATAAAGTCTTTTTAAAAAGAGTCAAAGAGAATCTAAGGTTCCCAGAAGTAGCATGAGCAAAAGAACTGTTTCTTTTTCTACCAGAAAAGAGTAGGCAGTGAGGAACCAAGGACAAAGTCCCCACCCACAAGGCAAGGTTCATCCTGAAAAGGATACAGAAAACACAATGTATACAACTAACTCCTGAGGAAGAAGTTTGCCTGAAGGCATAGGCCTGCATAGTTCCTTACAGGTGGTCTACTTTTGTCATGGTTGCTAAAAGGTGGTAAGGGAAGGGTCTGAGGAGGGCTCCACTGAGCTGGTCCTTACAAATTATTCAACTTCCAAACGAATAATAAATCACAGCACATTTAAATTCTACCTGTGGTCCTTGAGTCAAGACCTGAGCTAAAGCTGAAGGAAGACAGTGACTCAGTAATCCTTACATACCAGGAAGTGTCTTCCTTTCTCTAGAGAATTGCAAGACCATACCAGTGCCTCCATTTGATGAAAAATCAGCATTTCATCAGCTAAATTAAATGGAAATTGCAAAAATGAGATGGTCAGTATTTTACTTAAAAAAAAAAATTGGTTACTGGTTTACTTATGAGAGAGAGGGGAAAACCAGAGCATCATTTTGGTACATGCAGTGCTGTGGAAGGAAATCAAAACTTCACACATGCAAGTCCTGTGCTTCCCCACTGATCCACCTTCTCAACTGCTAGATATCAGTATTTTTTAAAAAACTTCCTCAAGTAACCCCTTGCCATTCAAAGTGTGGTCTGAGAACTAGAAAAACTGAGAGCTGACTAGGAATATAGAATCTCAGGCCCTATCAGAGAAATACTTAATTGAATCTGCATTTAGGTAACACCTCCACATGATATGATACTAATGCCTACTAGAGTAAGAATTACTTCTTTAGTGTACCGGGTGGTAGGTAGCACACTGGGTTAAGCGTACATAGTACCAAGCACAGGGACCCATGCAAAGATCCCAGTTCAAGCCCCTGGCTCCCCACCTGCAGGGAGGTCACTTCACAAGCAATGAAGCAGGTCTGCAGGTATCTATCTTTCTCTCCCTCTCTCTGTCCTCCCCTCCTCTCTCAATTTCTCTCTAACCTGTCAAATAAAAGGAAATAATGGTCACCAGGAACAGTAGATTCGTAGTATCAGTGCCAGCACCAAGCCCCAATAAGAACCCTGAAGGCAATATATATATTCCTCTATTACATTGCATGTATCATAATATTTATTTATTTATACTTTACCATCCACCTGTAAAATGGTTACTAGAAATATCACAAGGAACTTTAATTAACATTGTGAGGAGGCAGGTTCCCTCTCTTGTCTTATTCAGCTAGCTCTCCATGGCACACAGCTGTCACTAAATTGATTATCTGTGGAGTTAATAAATAATTACTACCTATTTCTCCATTTCCTCTTTTTAATTATTGAACCTACTAATAGTAAGATCAAGGTGAGATTCACCCCAAAGGCCATTGCTAAAAGACATAGAGAAGGACACATAGACATGTGGAAGAGCATTCCTTGTTCCTGGATTGCAAGAATAAACATTATTAAAATGGCCATTCTCCAAAATCAGTCTACAATATCAGTGCAATCTCTCTCAAAATTCCAATGGCATTTTTCAAGTAAATCAAACAATTTCAAGTAAATCAAAAAATTCATATGAAACCACAAAAGACCATGAACTACCAAAGCACTTTTGAGAAAAAAAGGAAAAATATGGAGGTATCATACTCCCCAATATCAGTTTATACAAAGCAACAGTAATCAAAACAGCATGGTACTGGAATAAAAATGGACACTTGGATCAATGGAGGAGAAGCTAAAGCCCAGAAGTGAGCCCATATATGTACAACCACCTAATATATGACAAAAGAGCCAAAACAATTCAATAGGGTGAAGAAGTTCTTTCAACAGACGGTGCTGGGAAAATTTGACAGCCATGTATAGAAAAGTGAAACTAGACCACTACCTAACACCATACACAAGTCATATAAAAATGGATTAAAGATCTAGCTATTAGTCAGAAACTCTAAATTCTTTTATTGTTGTTGTTGATGTCATCACTGTTAGATAGGACAGAGAGAAATGGAGAGAGGAAGGGAAGACAGAGAAAGATAAACACCTGCAGACCTGCTTCACCACCTGTGAAGCGACTCCCCTGCAGGTGGGGAGCTGGGGGCTCAAACCTGGATCCTGATGCAGGTCCTTGTGCTTCACGCCACGCATACGCTTAACCCATTGCACTACTGCCCAACTCCCAGAAACTCTAAAATTTATAGAGGAAAATGTTGGTGAAACTTTATAGAACCTTCACATCAAAGATGTATTTGTAGATTCAACCCCTGATTATGGGAAATAAAAACAAGAATAAATAAATGGAACTACATGAAACCAAAGCTTCTACACATTAAAAGCAAACTACAAAAAGATAGCCAGGCAACCCAGTAAATGTGAGAAAATATTTGCATATCACACACTAGACAAATGACTACTATCAAACATCTATATATAGTTGGTATAGCAAAAAATGGTATGGGTGGCCAACACTATATCGTTTCTTCTCCAAAACAGAAGATTCCGGGTGCATCTGGGTGACAAGTCTAGCAGATGGAGACTTGTCTCAAGTGGCCTCCCCCAGGGCTCTGTTATGGCTCCTACGCTATTTAATATTTACATCAATGACCTCCCAGAAACTTCTTCAAGGAAGTTCATCTACGCCGATGACATCTGCTGTGCAACTCAGGCATCCAAGTTCGACATCCTCGAGGAAACACTCACGAAAGACATGTCTCTGATATCTGATTACTGTAAAAAATGGCGACTAATCCCTAGCACTGCATCTGTTTTCCATCTACACCATGCCTCGGCCTCACGTGAGCTTAATGTGCAGCTTGGCGATACGAGAATCCGGCATGAAGCCCAGCCAGTCTATCTTGGCGTTACTCTCGATTGCACTCTGTTATTTCACAAACATCTCATAAAAACTGCAGCAAAGGTGGGCGCGAGGAATAACATCATTTCAAGACTGGCCAGCTCCTCATGGGGCGCGAGCGCTTCCACACTACGATCATCATCTCTGGCATTATGCTATTCTACTGCAGAATACTGTGCCCCAGTATGGTTCTGTAGCCCCCATGTCCACTTGGTCGATTCCAAATTATATTCCTCCATGAGGATAATTTCTGGAACCATCCGTTCCACCCCGGTTCCATGGCTGCCAGTTCTTAGCAACATCGCCCTGCCAGATATTCGTTGGGATGCGGCATCATCTAAGTTCATTTCCCACGTCTACGCTCGACCAGACCTGCCAATATACGCGGATATCTTCGCCCACCCTGTCCAACGCTTGACGTCTCGTTACCTAATCTGGTCCCCTACGCCTACACTGAACTTCTCTGTTCCAGTCTCTGGGAAACAGAGCTGGCAGTCAGCTGAGGTTAAGAACAAACACCTCATCACAGACCCCTGCAAGCGTCAACCCGGCTTTGACCTAGCACGTTATGATTGGGCCCTCCTCAATCAGTATCGAACAGGCCATGGTCGGTGCGCCGCTATGTTCCATCGCTGGGCGGCCAGAGATGACCCGAACTGCTCCTGCGGCTACAGACAGACTATGACCCACATAGTCAATGACTGCCACCTCTCCAGATTCAAAGGAGGTCTCGAAACTTTACATCAGGCTCAACCTGATGCTGTTGACTGGCTACGGAAGAAGGGCAAACGCTAGAAGAAGAAATAGCAAAAAATAACCCAGCCAAAAATGGGCCAAAAACCAAACAATTTTCTAATGAAGAGATACACATGGCCACAGACACATAAAAAAAATTCTCCACTTCATTTATCATTAGAGAAATTCAAATTAAAACTACACTGAGATGCCATCTAACACCAAAGAATGGCTTCCATCAACAAACCAGGAAATGACAAGTGTTGGAGAGGTTGTGGAGAAAACAGAACTCTGCTATACTGCTGGTGGAAATGCAAACTTTTGCAGCCCCTTTGGAAGACTGCATGGAGAGTCATTAGACAAATAAAAATGAAATTACTTTATGATCCAGGAATACCACTCTTACGCATTTCTCCAATAGATACTCAAACACTAATTAGAAGGACATAAGCACTTCTATGTTCATAGCTGCTTTGTTCACACTAGCCAAAGAGTGAAAGCAGCCTAAATGCCCATCAATAGATGAATTGCTAGAGAAGTTATGAGATATATATTCCATGAAATAATACTCTGCAATAAAAAATGATGATATTGTATCCTTTGGGACAAAATAGATGAAACTAGAGGTGATTATGCTTAGTGAAATAAGTAAAGAGATAAAGACAATGGCCATATGGCTTCACTCATATGTGGAATCTAGAGATCACATGAACTTGTCAAGAAAAATAAAACAGAAGCAATCAAGTTGTAATTATCTTTGGGAGGTAGGAGGGTGGGGATACAGGGCTTTGTGGGGGGGGGGGGTTGGGAGGTGGGACACATGGTTGAGTGCACATGTTACAATGTGCGAGGACCCAGGTTCGAGTCCTTGGTCCCTACCTGCAGAGGGGAGGCTCTGCAAATAGTGAAGCAATGTTGTGTCTCTCTCTTTTTCTTTCTTTCTTTCTTTCTTTCTTTCTTTCTTTCTTTCTTTCTTTCTTTCTTTCTTTCCCTCTAGGGTTATCGCTGGGGCTTGGTGCCTTCACTATGAATCCACTGCTCTTGGTGGCCATTTTTCCATTTTGTTTTGGACTGGACAGAGAGAAATTGAGAGGATGAGGGAAGCTAGGGAGTGAGAAAGACTGCTTGTGAAGTGACCCCCCTGCAGGCAGGGAGTCGGGGCTTGAACTGGGATCTTTGCATGGGTCCTTATGCTTGGTACTATGTGTGCTTGACCAGACACACCAACCCCTTTCTCTCCTTTTCTATCTCTACCCTCTCAATTTCTGGCTATCTCTTTCCAATAAATAAAGATAAAAAGCTAAACATAAATAAAATCTTGAAAAGTTACAGAACTTTGATGTTCGATGTGGTATGGAACTGTGTATTGTAATCCTATAATCTTACAACATACTATTAATAACAAAAACCGTAAAAGTCAAAGTGAAAGTAACTCTTCACTAGCTCCCCAGAAAAAAAAAATCAGTTTTCTCCTCTGTGTGACCCCACTACTCCACTGTTCACCTATCAGGACTGCAATGACAGTACTCAGAAGTCCCATATCCCACAGCCTATCATTCAGTGAAGTAGCTGTGCCATCTGGGCTGGACATTTTCTATATAAATTAACCAGTCAATGCATTAAAAGTCTTTTATTATGGTGATGACTATGATAGTCCTACTTAATACTGTTTTACATTTACCTTATGAAGACACAGGTTAAAAAAAAAAAAGCAGCAATGGCCCTTTTCTCTAAGACTTAACTTCACAGACATTTCTGTTAAAATTAACTTTTCCTTAGAATATACCTAAAATAGACCTACTAGCTTCTTCCAAAAAGGAGACCCCCAAATCTTCATCTGCAAAATTCCAGCCTTTAGGTTCATGATTAGCCAACAATTTGTTCTGCTTAACTCTTTTTTTTTTTTCTCTTTTTTTTTTCTGCTTAACTCTTTCAGCCACCAGATTCCAGATGCTACCATGATGCCAACCAGACTTCCCAGGGCAGATGACCCCACCAATGTGTCCTGGAGGCCCACCTCCCCAGAGCTCTGCCCCACTAGGGAAATCAAGAGATAGGCTGGGAGTATGGATCGACCTGTCAATGCCCATGTTCAACAGGGAAGCAATTATAGAAGCCAGACCTTCCACCTTGTGCATCCCATAATGATCACAGGTTCATACTCCCAGAGGGTTAAAGAATATAAAAGCTGTCAGGGGAGTGGAGGGATACAGAGTTCTGGTGGTGGGAATTGTGTGGAAATGTACCCCTCTTATCCTATGGTCTTGTTTGTGTTTCCATTTTATAAATGAAAATATTAAAAAAAATTAAATTTTCCTAGTAGCAAATAAACCTTACCCAAGCAGAAAGATGCCAGCCATCTTTGTATTTAACCAATGCTAACCTCCTTCTTTCTAATTTCAACTTCAGCACTTTCCTGTAGTTTTTATTTATCAATTTTTTTTTTGTATTCTGCTCAGGAGAAATCCACGCTTCCTGGTAAAGCAAAACTGACATGAAGTGGAGGAGTCAAATTCAGGCCCCCAAATGCACAATTTCACAGTAATTTACACAAAATGGCATCACCTCAGACACCATATGGACAACTGGACCTCAACTCTACTGGGGACCAATGGTACAACTACTCCAAATACTCTTCAGAGAAGTGTCTCAGTTGACGGGCAAAGAAATAAAAGTGTTTTTCCATCCATTTTTGACTGAAGGTTGCTTCTGAATCATGAATTCTCCAGTAGTTTCAATTTGCTAAAAGTGTTTCTTTATCTAAATGGGAGATGGGAAGATTTTCAGGTGTTTAAGGGAAATAGTCTTCCATAGGCAGGATATACACTGAAGATACATTTTCTAACAAGTTTAGAGCATATTAGCATAAGAGGAGATGATATGTACATTACCCTGAGAATTAGGATATAAACGGACAGGGATAAGTGAGCTTTCAAGTTAATGATGCATGGTGGCCTATCTTTAAGGCTTGAGGTATTGTGATGAATCAGAAAAAAACAGTTTTGCCCCAGAGAGGCCACAGAAGTAGTTGTCAGCATGGAGAAAAATGAGTTGAGTTAAATGGAAATGACACATCATTTACCTTTTCATCCACTGTGATGACCACCTACATGTCCCCAAAGGTTAATGACCACTGGCCTTAACCTTTGCTCTTATCCTAATGTTACAGTTCTGTAGATAAAACTCTAAGCCTTATCTGGAGTCCATGCATGTGACTGTATTGTGTTCAAGGGAAGGAGAGGCAAAATGAGCAATTTAGGGCCCCACTGGACCCAGCCCACAGTTAACCAGTTACTAAGTAGAAATGAAAGATCGAAGTCAGTCAAGCTGTCCTCTCATTTCCACGTGGCAATCTTCCCAGCTAAGGTCTTTGGTGGCAAATCAAATATTCTATTACGTTATTTGCCAATTGCATTTCCCCAGCTGGACTCTCAAGTGGTATATTTTCCAAAAGTTCAGAAACATTGTCCTGCTCACCATCTGCCTTGATGGGTTGACATATTGGACACTGACTCTGGGATCAACACATGTGTGGTCCAAGGACACCATCCTGTCACTGGCTTATGGCACCTGAGAGATGTGGAAATACAAACTCCAACCCAGCTGAACCAAACACAGCAACCCAGGCAAAAGGCCTCTCCAGCTTCCCTGGTAATTTTTTCAGCTTAGCCAGGTGAATATAAATTAGGTTAATCCAAAAAAAAAAAAAAAAAAAAAAAAAAAAGACTCCACTCTCTCCCATTCTCCAATGAATAATATGACAATTTGGCCTTTTCCAATGTTTATGTAGCATCTGTAAGATATTGGAGGCACTTACGAGCAGTATTTTAGTACCAATTTGACCTGATTATGTGTGCTGTCAACAACTGGACCTTGAATCCTAAGCAGGTGGTTTGTGTTTTACTCTTGATGCCTCCCTAGCTCTTCTGTGAATCATTGTCTAAATTTAGGGGACTGGAACTAAGAATAACTCATGTTCTTTATAGAGTGCAATGAGGAAGGGGTACAGCTGGAGCCAGAACTCTGCAGCTCTCTCAGGAATGAGCCTGGAATAACTGAAAAAGGACTGGAGCCAAAAGTTCTGCACCCATTAGCCAGTGTGATGAAAAGTGATTAGCATTTAGCACAACCATGGCAACCTTTAAATTCAAACAAGCCACTGCTCCCAGCTCCCTGTAAACTTGCTCAGTTCCAATTCTTCTTGATGCTGATTCACTAATTGGTGACACAACTCATTTCCATGAGTTCCACATCTGCACTTCCTGTAAGTACTTCATCTGACCCTGGAATCACATTGTGTGTATCTGTGTGTACTGTGGGAGGGCAATAAGAACAAGTGAAAAAGCAGAGAGGGAAAGGGTAAAATAAAAAAAGATAAATAAATAAAAAAGATAAATAAAATAAAAGATGTAGCTTCAGCTAATCACCTTGGTGATTATGAATTGAAACTGTGATTAAATGTAACCAGGACTGATGGAGGCCTGGGAATTTTGTAATCGAGGCAGCTCTCTTTTTGATGGATTGGTTGCACTGAAAGGAAATGACTGTGAACTGGTTAAAATAAGGGACTAGTATACTTTTACACTAATAAACATGCAGGTATTTATCACTGAACTAAGCATGCAAGGTTTAAAAAGCTGACCCATTTCTTTATAAATAGAGAACCCCTCTAGCAGGCCCATCACTTGTAGTTGACTCGCCTTTGCTTAAGCCAAGTGTGGCAAGCTCAGCTACCTTCATGGGAAAGGAAGGAAGATCAGTGGGGTGAAATGGAGCAAAACCTAAAACAACAGGGAGAAGTGGAGCCTAAGGAAGATTTAAAAGCACATGCTCCATCATGTGAGGGCTGCAGCTACTCATCCAGCCATTGTCAAAACACACAAAAAAGAGTGTGTGTGTGTGTGTGTGTGTGTGTGTATGTGTGTGTGTGTGTGTGTGTGTGTGTGTGTGTGTGTGTGTGTGTATGTATGTGTGTGTAAGACAGAGAAACACATGGGGGGGGGGAGGAAGAGAAAGAGCAAATAGGTCAGTTAGAAATGTTTTTAAATACTACACTTTGCATGCTTGTCACCAGTTTGCAGCCCTGGCTGAAGCTGATGTCAGGAAGCATAGCTCATAAAGCAGTTCATTGCATCTAACTGCTCCTTTAGATACTGATCTCTATTCAAATATTTAGCACTATTGCTCATGTTTTTCACGAATTCAGAGCTTTTGCTTAAGCATTTACTAGATCGTAGGCATTCCTCTCAACCAAAGGTGTAAGGAATTCCTTGGGAGGACATGATTTCTCATGGAGAGTTTCTTTTACCTGTCTACCTCCTCTTTTTACCTCTTTGTAAACAGCTCCACATTGTCCTGAATACACAGGGTTCATCTTTTTCATTTCTAGTTTTCTGGTAACCTTTTTGTGGTGAAACAAGAGTAAATGACACATTTTAGAGCTCCATTCTGAGCATGTTACTATTCATAGACTGTGTTAAATAATTTGCAGGACATATGTAAATGTATTTCTGCTCAGTATATCAATTACCCTCTTATTTATCTGGATTTTGGTGTGGGGGATATATTTTCATTTCTAAGAACTCTGAGACATAACGTGTTTCATAACATTTTTGCATCCTGCAAGTACATCTGTTTTCATACTCCTTGTAACTTAATGGAGCATAGTACATGCATAGTCAAGCTTCATTTCTTTCTCTTACTTGTATTTCCAAAGGTCACAGATTTCATGCTAAAGTGCTACAAGATAGAAGCATTTCCATGAGCACTTGAGGAAAATAACGTTAATTGCCGATGACTCTAATTGGCTTTATTACAGTAGCCAGGCCAGTGACTGGGAAAAGACAGCCCAGAACAGCTGTCAAATACACAACCTGGCAGAAAGACATCAAATGCCAAGAGCCCTATCTGCAGAAAACTGACATTCAAGAGGCCCACACAGACTCAGCCATCAGAAAAATCTCCCTCCATGTGATGATTTTTGAAACTGCTTAATTTAAAATTATTTCTGTGGACCATGCATAACATGACACATTTTAGCTCAGGCTGGCAGTAAGCTACACTTGGAGGAACAAAACCCCAAATGTACTAGTCATTAGCTGAGTGTTTAGAATTGTACACAAGCACTAGACCACAATCGCATAATTTATCCAGTCTTTGGTAAGTATTTTTGTAATTAGACATTATTTGGGGAGGACTAAATGGAAACCAACAAACTCAATTGCCCAATCAGACTTTAGCAATCATACAAGTATTCTCCAATGATAGTTCTGTTTTTCTCTTATGTAACATTCATCAGAAATTAGTTCTGTCTCTTACAACATTTTTTTTTACCTCTTGATTATATATTAGATTAAAAAAAGCACAGACCTATAGGCATCATGAATGGTGGTGGCCTGAGCAGTGAGTACAGTTGCTAAAGTGGTGGACTCTGAGTATGAGGTCCCAAGTTCAATCCCTGGCATCACATGTGCCAGAGCAATGATCTGGTTCTCTCTCTCTCCCTCTTCTTTCTTATGTTAACAAATAAATAAATATTTTTTAAAATAATTATAAATGTTGGTAGGCAATCATCTCATCAGTCTGTGTTGCTAAAAGAAAACTAGGTTGAGAATCAGGGCATACGGGCCTGATTTTAAATCCTACTACTTAATATAACTGAGTCATCAAAATGATTTTCAGGGATATTCTAAAGCATATATTGAAATGAATTTTTTAATTAAGTATTATACAAAAGTATTGAGCTACTATTGCTATTGAAACTCTGTTTCCCAGAAACTACTATTTTAAATCAACAAATAGCTTCAACTATCTGCCATCATATTCTTTCCTTGTCTTTTAAGGAGAGCCATAGGAACAAGTACCATAAGTCACTTCTACTTCTGTTTCACGTCTTCACTTTCTATCAAAGGTTGCGAACTACAGATAAATTAGCTAGATTGAGCCCAAAGAGATATTTTGCTTGAGTTGCAATGTTTTGTTTGATTTTGTGCTTTAAGATGAATTTCTTGTAAACACAGGGATTTTTTTCAAGTTGATATTTTCATATCAAACTTCAGATATCCCACTTCTACTGAAAACTGGGAAAACTGGCAATATTGACATAGATGTCTTACAGCTTGAACTGCTAGAGGTGAGAAACAGGGCCTAGGACATAGGTTCCCATCTGCCCTGGATCTTTAATTTATGTTTTCTCTATAAATATCTAGAGGTTTTTGGATATCAACTTCTGTTCTTCATTTTTTGTTCTGGTTTAAATAATTCTCCAAAGGATTAAAAAAAGAGTGGAGGCAAGAAGAAAATGGAGAAGCAATAAGACTGAATATTTGAAAATAAGAAAAGCTATATCAAGCAACTCCTATGAAAAGCCATAGAGCAAGGCAGTTAAAAGTAAAAATGCTGGCGGGTGGTAGCACAGCAGGTTAAGTGCACATGGTGCAAAGCACAAGGACCGGCATAAGGATCCTGGTTCGAGCCCCTGGCTCCCCACCTGCAGGGGAGTCGCTTCACAGATGGTGAAGCAGGTCTACAGGTGTCTATCTTTCTCTCCCCCTCTCTGTTTTCCCCTCCTCTCTCCATTTCTCTCTGTCCTATCTAGCAACAACTATATCAATAACAAGAACAATAATAACTAAAACAAACAAACAAACAAAAGCAAGGGCAACAAAAGGGAAAAGAAAGAAAGAAAGAAAGAAAGAAAGAAAGAAAGAAAGAAAGAAAGAAAGAAAGAGAGAAAGAAAGAGAGAAAGAAAGAAAGAAAGAGAGAAAGAGGGAGTCGGGCTGTAGCGCAGCGGGTTAAGCGCAGGTGGCGCAAAGCACAAGGACCGGCATAAGGATCCCGGTTCGAACCCCGGCTCCCCACCTGCAGGGGAGTCGCTTCACAGGCGGTGAAGCAGGTCTGCAGGTGTCTATCTTTCTCTCCCCCTCTCTGTCTTCCCCTCCTCTCTCCATTTCTCTCTGTCCTATCCAACAACAACAACAACAATAATAAGTACAACAATAAAACAACAAGGGCAGCAAAAGGGAATAAATAAATAAAATAAATATTTAAAAAAAAAAAAAACAAAAAAAACAAAAAAAGAAAGAGAGAAAGAAAGAAAGAAAGAGAGAAAGAAAGAAAGAAAGAAAGAGAGAGAGAGAGAGAGAGAAAGAAAGAAAGAAAGAAAGAAAAGAAAAAAAAAGTACAAAATGCGAAATCAGTGTCAAATGATAGGTTTGACGCTAACTCATTTAGGAGAGTTTCTTAACTTAAGCTTTCCAATCTTCAGTTTCCTCATCTGAAAATGAGAATAATAACAGCTTTTTAGGATTGGATAGTAAGGGGACTGAGCTGTGGCATAGTGGGTAGAACACACACATTACCACACTTGAGTACATGGGTTCAAGTCGCTGGTCCCCACCTACAGGGGGAAGTTTCATGAACATAGAGCAGTGTTGCAGGTGTATCTCTCTCCCTCTATGTATTTTTCTCTCTGTCAAAAATTTAAAAAGAATACTAGGAATAATGGGGTTAACATGTAAATGCCAAGCCCCAGAGACAGCCAACTGTATCAAAATACATATATCTTATATAAATATATATTATATATGTATAAAAAATACACATATAATAAGAAATATTTTATAGAAAGGGTATAATAAGCATTCATTATATATCCAAAACTCTTCTAGGCATTGTGATGCTATGATAATTCAAAAGAAAACCTATATACTTCTGACTAATATTAAATGAGTGACTACATGCCAAGCACTTTGAACAATTTCCTAATAATAGCTACCAGAAATACAATTAAGGGCAAGTGTGAGATTTTCTCTAGGTTTAGCAGGAAACAGTACCACAGGCTTGAGTCAGGTACATGAACATTTTCCTGGAGGTTTTGTCATTCTAGCTTAAAGAATTCCTAATTTCAGAGCTGGGTGGTAGCACACCTGGTGAAACACACCATGTTGCAATGTACAAGGACCCAGGTTCAAGTCCCCAGACTCCACCTACAGAAGGACACCATGAGTGTGAAGCACTTCATGAGTGGTGAAGCAGTGTTAAAGGTGTCTCTCTATCTCTCTCCTTCTCTATATCCCCCTTCCTCTCAATTTCTGTCTGTTAAATAAAATAAATAATGATAATAAGCACATTTTTTAAAACAATTCCTAATTTCTACCAATTATTTTTCTGTAAATGTAAATTTGTCTCTCTTATCAGTTCTGACAGTCTTTTTGTGACTCTTCATTCAGAGATAAGTAAAATCGTCCCTTATGAGTTTTTTTCTTTTTCTTTTTAAATAGCAGCTCAGAAGGGCAAGGCCATGCTCTGCTGTCACAGATTTACTAAAAGCATGCAGAGCTGGAAGGGTTACTTGCCTGTGATTAGTGAGAGCCTGAAGCTATCTGTTCCAGTAACTAGCTCTAAGGATGACTCTCCCAGGCCTACCAAACCAACTTATAGGAACTAAAATGTCTGTCCAACTATATCAAAATAAATACATTTCTCTCTAGTAAAATAGGTTAAGATGAAAGGAAAAAAAGAAAAAGAAGAAAAGGTTTAACAATTCACACCACAAAACCCAAATGTTAGCCTCTGGCAATCCTAGAGGGTGATATTGTTGTGTCCTCACTGACCTCTAAGGGTTGAGTCCCTTGGATATCTGTTCTTACACAAGTTTGGACCAAGTTGAAAGTCATCATAACTATCCTCCTTCACAGACAAATCCAAATGCATGCTCTTTGCCAACTCCTTAGGGCAAAAATGAAACAAAAATCTTTCCCAGATACATTAAATGCATATTTTTTTTGTCTTTTCTTGAAGTACAACAGCCCCAGGCTTACCTCCATCTTTCATCAGGTCACATATGGTAGGCAAGTTCACAAGGACAAAGAATTTACCACCCTGGCCTGCTGAGAGAAAAACAGGCAGTGAAAGAGAGAAAGTCTGGGTCTCCAGATTAAAGGTAAGCAGGCAAGGTGACAACTTGTGATGAAGCAGACACTTGCAATAATGCTCAAGAGCAACTTGCGTGGGGCTCCAATGTAGTCTTCCCAATCAAGCTTCCCTCCCATCAGTGAAAAGGGGGATTATGTTCCTGCTCATGACCACAAAATGTGCGCTCACATCAGGGATGCAGAGGTCACATAGGCTCCTAAACTAAATATGGGCCCCTGACCACATCAAATCGATGGGGTTTACAGTCAACAGTATCTATACACCTTTCCCATATTTGGGAGCTACTCTCTTCCCTGATCCAGCTGTCTGGTCCTTTTTCCAGCCATGACATCATCTCCACAGACAATAACTTGGATACATCTACATATCAGATGTCAGGCTCAGGGAAAAAAAAAAAACTAGTATAGCCACAGGCCCTTTGAAATATAACTAAAATATGCCTACTACCTATCTACAAAATGGAGACCCCCCTCCCCCAACTCTTCATCTGCTCTATTCCAGCCTTTAGGTTCATGATTAGCCAACAATTTGTTTGGATTTATATGTTAACTCTCTTTTCAGCCACCAGGTTCCAGATGCTACCGTGATGCCAACCAGACTTCTCTGGAAAGACAATGTACCAATGTGTCCTGGAGCTCTGATTCCCTAGAACCCCACACCACTAGGGAAAGAGAGAGACAGGCTGGGAGTATGGATCGAACTGTCAGCGCCCATGTTCAGCGAGGAAGCAATTACAGAAGCCAGACCTTCCACCTTCTGCATACCACAATGACCTTGGGTCCATACTCCCAGAGGGTTAAAGAATAGGAAAGCTATCAGGGGAGGGGATGGGCTACAGAATTCTGATGGTAGGACTTGTGTGGAGTTGTACCCCTTTTTATCCTATGGTTTCGTCAATGTTTCCTTTTTATAAATAAAATATTAAAAAAGAAAAAGAAAAAAATGACCCTCTAAGGCTGGGGAAGACAGCATGATGGTTATGCAAAAAGACTTTCAGGGGCTTGGTTGTGGCCCTCTGGTTGATTGCACATACTAGAATGCACAAGAACTTGGGTTTGAGCCCCCAGTTCCAACCTGCAGGGGGAAAGCTTTGCAAGTGGTGAAGCAATGCTGCAGGTGTCTCTCTTTCCTTCTTCCTCTTTACCTCCCCTTCCATCTTGATTTCTGATTGTTTCTATCAAATAAATAAAACACTTAAAAAATTTAAGGAAACCATAAAAAAAGACTTTCATGGCTAAGGCTCTGAGTTCCCAGTTCAGTCATTAGCACCATCATAAGCCAGAGCTGAGCAGTATTCTAATTTCCCTCTCTTCTCTTTCTCTCTGCATCTCTCATTAAAATAAAATTGTACCGGGAGCCAGGCAGTAGCACAACGGGTTAAGCTCAGGTGGCACAAGTGCAAGGACCAACATAAGGATCCCGTCTTGAGCCCCCAGCTCCCCAGATGAAGGGGAGTCACTTCACAGCTGTGAACCAGGTCTGCTGGTGTCTTTATTTCCCCCTCTCTGTCTTCCCCTCCTCTCTCCATTTCTTTCTGACCTATTCAATAAAGATATCAAAAACAACAAATAATAATAACTACAACAATAAAAAACAAAGGCAACAAAAAGAAATAAATATAAATAAATAAATAAATAAAATTGTACCCCTCTTATCATACAGTCTTGTCAATTATTATTAAATCAATAGTATATATGTGTGTGTTAAATGATTTTCTAGAAATTTTTCCCATAAGTTCCATTATAGTGTCAGTGAATCTAAGCTGTTCCTGTCCCAGCAAAATAAGACCTGCAGTATGATGGAGGGGTTGGGGGGGGGGTTGAGGGGAAGGGAGGGGCTTACTCAGGATATAATTTATGAAATGGATGGCCTCTCAGGTCTTCCTGTTGTCTACGCTAAAGGGATTGTGCACTCTTAAAGAAACCAAAGAGAAGATACTGTCTTTCTTGAACATGTATGAGGCTAATTTCATGATATATCTTCCTGTGAAAAAGTCACACTCGAAAATTTCACACTCTATGAAAAGACAAGGCAGAAAAACAAAAACAGACTGGAGTCAGTGGCTTCATTAACCATCAAAGATGCACAAAGGAAAGCTGGTGCATTATTTCTGATTCTCAGTCACCAGAAGAAAGAGTTAACATGGTAGATTTAAGAAAAAAATGGGGATCCCCCCCAGGAGATGATGAGGCAGGTAGAGAGCAAGATTTACATGCATGAGGTATTGAATTTGATCCCTAACATTACATATTCTTTGATTCTTTCCATCTATACTTCCATTTGTTAATAAATATTTTTTAATTAATGACTTTGGAAGTTGAATAGTGGCACACCCACCAGAGCACACACATTACCATAAGTAAGGACCCAATTTCAAGATCCTGGGTCCCTCACCTTTGGGGGAAAGCTTCACAAGTGGTAGAACAGTGCTACAGGTGTCTCTTTCTCCCCACCCCATTTTTCTGTATAAGTAAAGTAAAGGGAAAAAAGAAAGAAAGAAAGAAAGAAAGAAAGAAAGAAAGAAAGAAAGAAAGAAAGAAAGAAAGAAAGAAAGAAAGTTCGTTGGGAGTGGTGGGATTATTGTGCTGGCATAGAGCTCTATGATAACCCTATGGGGAAAAATTAGTGACTTTGGTTTGTTGCCTCAATATACGGATAGCGCTAGGATAGAAGACATGTCTGAGTTACCGTACTTTGTAGAATTCCTAAAATTATTTCCTGTAACTTCCTCTCACATATACATTATGTGTAAAATCTTACACCCAGGATACAAACCTCAGAACAATCTGAGGGCTATTCTCGAGCTCAAATTCCCTCTGGGCTCAGGTTCTCAGTTTGATTCTTTAATAAACCCACTTAAAATCTATTTGTCTGTTTTTCAGTTGACACCCATATGGCATTCTGAGTTTTTTCAATGCCTTTACAGTATATTATTTATTATTTATTTGTGCAGCTGCTTGCTTAATATCAGTTCTCCAAGCATTTAGAGGAAACAGGCTGGGCTAGTTTTGTTTTTCTCTATTTCCAAACTGTACCGAAGGGGTTAGTTAATTTTTCCTTTCTCTTTTAGTTTGAGGTGCTATCACATCATTCAAGTGCTGATTCATTGTTCCTAGGTCAGCATTTTTCATCCTATTTATGAGAGAGAGATAAAGTACAGTGATGGTGTGTATGATGCAGCAAATCCTAACAAGGGGATTTCAAAGTTAACCCAATGGCCAAACAATGTTATTATTTAAATAACTATCTATTGTCTTCTTGGAACCTAAGACAACAGGAATCTCCCACTTCCTCTATAGAGCCTATATTTCCCCAGTCCTGGAACCTCTAGAGTGGGGCACACTTTCCTGCATGCTTCTCTCAATTCATACCAAATGATAGTGCATCTGCTGATCCCAATCTAATCAACACAAGTAATACCACCTTGGTATGCTTCACTTCAGACTGTGTCCAGAGACGTCAGGCATGGACTGTCAACCCTTCAGCCTCATTACTCAGGTGAGATCTTTCCTTTCATAGGATTCTATAATCCCATTCCAGGTGGTTCACTTCCTAACAAAGTCCCAAAACCTAGATATAGACCAGATCCCCTGAGATAGAGCATATGTTTACATGTATCCATAAATTAGGGCAAAATATATACCTGAAAGCAAAAGTACACAATAGTCTACAGTGAGTCAGTATGAAGTTCATAATGAAATAGTGACTACTCAGACTTAGCTACCCTCCTCACCTATTTCCTATTATACTTCCCTCACTCACTCCCAAGCTAACCTTATCAAAACAAGGACTGCAAACGCTGAATAAGGGCAAGAGACTGGCATACTTTAACGATGACTCTTTACTCATCATCTCCCTAGACAATAACTAGGATCCACTTGCATATCAGATTTCAGGCTCAGGTGGAAAAAAAACTAGTATAGCCACAGGCCCTCTGGAATATAACTAAAATATGTCTACTAGCTAACTACAGAATGGAGACCTTCTCCCAACTCTTCATCAGCACTATTCCAGCCTTTAAGTTCATGATTAGTCAACAACTTGTTTGGCTTTATATGTTAACTCTCTTTTCAGTCACCAGGTTCCATATGCTAGCATGATGCCAACCAGACTTCTCTGGAAAGACAACCCACCAATGTATCCTGGAGCTCCAATTCCCCAGAACCCGCACCACTAGGGAAAGAGAGAGAGAAAGGCTGGGAGTATGGATCGACCTGTCAATACCCATGTTCAGTGGGGAAGCAATTACAGAAGCCAGACCTTCCACCTTCTGCATCCCACAATGACCTTGGGTCCATACTCCCAGAGGTTTAAAGAATAGGAAAGCTATCAAGGGAATGGATGGAATACAGAGTTCTGGTGGTGGGAACTGTGTGGAGTTGCACCCCTCTTATCTTATGGTTTTGTCAGTGTTTGCTTTTTGTAAATAAATTTAAAAATTAGTTATAGTACCTGAACAGGTGACTCAACCATAGAATGCAAGACTTGTGTACACGAGCCCTCCGGTCCTGTCCTTGGCATTGCATATAACTGAGCTGTCCTTTGTCCTATCTCTTTCTCATGAAATAATTTTTTAATATAATTTTCAGAGACTAGAAGACATTTCACTCAATAGAGCACAAATTATACCATATGTGAGGATGTAGGTCTGCATCCCCAGCCACCAGATGGTAGAACCATGCAAAAGTGAAGTGTCACAAGCAGTAGAGTGGTATTGCAATGTATCTCCTGTCAGTGTCTCTTTATTCTTCACTGATTCTCACTTACTATTTTAAAAAATAAGAGGAGATAGAATAGTCTATCAGGGGGTGTTGGGTGGTAGCGCAGCGGGTTAAGCGCACATGACGCAAAGTGCAAGAACCAGCAAGGATCCCTGTTCAAGTCCCCGGCTCCCCACCTGCAGGGTAGTCGGTTCACAAGTGGTGAAGCAGGTCTGCAGGTGTCTATCTTTCTTTCTTCCTCTCTGTCTTCCCCTCGTCTCTCCATTTCCTTCTGTCTTATCCAACAATGATGACACCCATAACCACAACTATAAAAGAAAGTAACAAGGGCAAGAAAAGGGAATAAATAAATAAATACTAAACTTAAAAAAAAAGACTCTATCAGGAAAAGTGGAATTATGTAGGAATGGAGTCCCAGTGGAAAGCCTGGTGGCAAAAGAAAAAAAAAACTTTCTTTACAAAAATATATGGTAGTCAGGGCCAGGTGTTGCTGCACCTGGTTGAGCACACATGTTACACTGTGCAAAGACCTAGGTTCAAGCCCCCAGTCCCCACCTGCAGGAGGAAAGTGGTGAAGTAGTGCTGCAGTTATCTTTCTGTTTTTCCCTCTCTAAATTCCCCTTCTTCTCAATTTCTGGTTGTCTCTATAGAAATAAATAAAAGGTAATTTTTAAAAAAATATGTAGTGTTTCATGTTTGGCCCCTGAATCTACAGTCATCTCCTAAGCTAGTGTAATAAATCATTAATATATCTACATTAGGTCAAAAGCAGAACTTAAACTAGGTCTGGTGTATTGCACCAAAGTAAAGGGCTGGGGGTGGGGGTGGAGGGTAGGTTCAGGTCCTGGTGCATGATGGTGAAGGAGTATCTAGGTGGGGGTTTGAATGTTTTACAGAAAACTGACAAATGTTACACATGTACCAACAACTATATTTACTGTTGACTGTAAATCATTAATTCCCCCCAATAAAAATATTTTTAAGAAAAAAAAAGCCTCAACAATATGAATGTAGACTGAGAGGTTCAGTAATAGCACCTATGGACAAACTGAAGTAAAACTATGGCACTGTGGTCAAGAATATAGATACGGTTAGATTCCTGATTATGAAATAGCTTTTATAGTCAGAGAGACCTAGCTTCCATGACCTCTTTAAGCTCTTATATTTCATCCCTAAAATAATCCCATCTATATCAGCATTGTGTTGAGCATTAAACTAGATGACTCCTAGTCTAGAACAGTGCCTAGCATTAGTTAATATGCATGATTATGACAATAAGTGTCACTTAGTTTTATAACAAGAGACCTTGTGGAATAGGTATGTTCGGTGTCCTGTTTTTTTTTTTTTTCCCCTCCTTCAGCTATTCTCTGTCCTTCTCTGCTACCTGTCCAGAGGTTCACCAACATGGGAATGAATATGCACTCCTTTGCCTTCTTTTGACTGGCTGTGTGATAACAGAAGAAAAATCCAATCAGGGCATTAATAACATGGTCATAAAGGATCCCTTCCCACACAGCTGCTCTGTCTACAATTTCCCATAAATATTCCTGCCACTGAGCCCATGGGTGGCTACTACTCCCTGCTAGTTCTAGTCAGAGGTGCTGGATATGCCTGCTTTTCCTGTACTACACCCTAATCTTTGTCCTCTGCTTTCAGGATTCTAATACATAGATAATACATTCATAAAGTTAATTCAAACAAAACCAAGGCACAACACTTTCTGGAAATAGTAAGTTGTGCTTTCTTTTGGCATACATATGGGACCTGGAAAAACAAGGGGTATTTTTCTCAAGGCCTAAAACAAAAGGTTATAAGGTTTTGTTTGCCAAATCTGGGCTTACTTGCTTCAGGAGTTCATTAAATCCTGAGATTGTGTTTCAGAGTTGAAAAACGCAGTCCCCAGCCAACCTAGAAAAATGGAGTTATTTGAGCTTAGGTATATAAGGATATAGCTGGGTGCCGGGACCATCTGGCTTGTACAGTCTCATGATGGGGCACTTTGTGAGCACCCAGGAGTTTACACTCACTCCAAAAGAAAAAAGATTATTGGTCTATAAATATTGTTAACTGTAAATCTCATCGATTCTCCCCTAACAATAACTTGGATCCACCTGCATTTCAGATTTCAGGCTCGGGTTGGGGGGGGGGGGGACATAGTATAGCCACAGACACTTTGGAATATAACTATGCCTACTAGCTATCTACAAAATGGAGACCCACCCCCCCAAAACTCTTCATCTGCACTATTCCAGCCTTTAGGTTCAAGATTAGGCAACAATTTGTTTGGCTTTATATGTTAAATCTCTTTTCAGCCACCAAGTTCTAGATGCTACCATGATGCCAACCAGACTTCTCTGGACACACAACCCCACCAATGTGTTCTGGAGCTCCAATTCCCCAGAACCCCACACCACTAAGAAAAGAGAGAGGCAGGCTGGGAGTATGGATCAACCTGTCAATGCCAATGTTCAGTGGGAAATCAATTACAGAAGCCTGACCTTCCACCTTCTGCATCCTACAATGACCTTGGGTCCATACTCCCAGAGGGTTAAAGAATAGGAAAGCTATCAGGGAAGGGGAGGGGATACGGAATTATGGTGATGGGAATTTTGTGGTGTTGTATCCCTCTTATCTTATGGTTTTGTCAATCTTTCCCTTTTATAAATTAAAAAAAAAAAGATTTTTGGTCTAGGAACTGTGGATGCCAATAGTTGGAAGCATTGGGTACTAATGTTTTTAATACTCACCATCACACCTTGGATAGAAGTACCTCAGCTGCCCTCTGTATCACACATTAACCTGAAGAGCTCTAAGTGCAGTGACCCTGGTATGCTAGCAATTAGAAGCAAGGGGGAGACTAAGGATTTCTCTTTAATCCCAGGGGAAAATAGAAATATTTCCTAAACAACTACAGGGTTGACAAAATCGCTTCCTCAGTGGTTCTGATTTTGTGTGACTAGAGTTGGACCCCTCCCTTGCATCATTAAAAAGCACTAACATCACTGATTTAAATAATTCACTGAGTAAGGAAAGTTCTATAATAATCCTATTTTTATAAAAGATAAATAAAAATGGAGTCTCTGAGAGCCTATTCTTCTCTAGTTCAAGATATTTGGGATCTAGACAAATTTTGATTAAGCAAGAAAAAACTAGATGAACTGTCCTTTCTCATATATGAAATACACTAGTTTTCACCAGCTTTATTTTATTGTAAGGAATCCTGTTTAAATTCAAATACTCCTAAAACTACCAAAAATAGGCCACCTTGTTTATTTTTTTTCTGCTCCCTACACAATCAAACATTTAAATTAGCAAAGGCATCCCCAAATGTTTATTTGGTAAAACTGGTCTGGGATACTTAATCCAGGAAGGTATCAAACAAAGCCAAAAACTGCTTCCCATCATGCTTTTAAGCAGTGACTTTAGAAAATCAAGCAAAACAACCAACTTGGCTGCTCAAAAAGTCAGCAAAAAATGTTTACATAATTAATCTTCATCAAGCCAGGTCGGTCACCACACAAGTCTCAACTAAACCTGGAGATAATGTAAACTGTCAGGTACAAATCAATTTACTTTATGTATTCAACAATTCCACCTACCTCTACCTATGCACTGAATATGAAGCTTACAAATAAATAGTAACTGGTCTTTAGAAAGATGCAAGTACAAACACTGAGATCTGAGGGTAAAACAACAATGACAAAATTGTAACATCACAACTCTACAGGCATCAGAGATTCTCTGAGAATTATAGGGAGCCCAATGCAATGAGTGCCACTTTAGCATGCTTCACTTCAGACTGTGTCCAGAGATGTCAGGCATGGAATGTCAACCCTTCACCCTGATTACTTGGGTGAGACCTTTCCTTTCATAGGATTCTCTAATTCCATTCCAGATGGTTCACTTCCTAACAAAGTCCCAAAACCTAGATATAGACCAGGTGCCGTGAGACAGAGCACATGCCAGGTCCCGTAAGATAGAGCATATGTTCACATGTATCCATAAATTAGGGTAAAATATATACCTGAAAGCAAAAATACACAATAGTCTGTAGTGAGTCAGTATCAAGTTCATAATGAAATAGTGTCTACTTAGACTTATATTCCCTCCTCACCTATTACAGTTCTCTCACTCACTCCAAAGCTAATCTTCAAAGCAAGGACTGCAAAAGCTGAATAAGGGCAAGAGACTGGCATACTTTAACGATGACTCTTTAGTCACTATCAGGCCACCCCATCAGCTAGGGCCCTATTCGGGGAGTCCTGAGATTCCCAAACAGACATGATGGGCCTAGACCTCAAATAAATCTCTCTCTCCATTGTTACTGGTCATTTCTATCAGGAGCAACACAATAGACTCCTTTGTGGGCTCCCAGAGGACCTTGCCCTCAACTTGGATGAACAATGGTAGAGAATGTTCCATCCTCCGAAGGGAGGATGGACAACATACTCTATGCTACACCTGAGGAAGATGGGTCCTGAAATCGGGCAACTTGTAATGTTCCTACTCATGACCACAGAATGTGAGCTCAGATCTACAGGGATTCAGAGGTCTCATAGACTCCTAAGCTGAATATGGGCCCCATATCACATCAAATTGATGGGGTTTACAGTCAACAATATTAATTTTTTTAACATTTATGTCATCCTATCATTCAAACTTTTTTTTTTCAATGCTCAGTGCTGTATCTAATCAAGACCCCAAAAGGTGACTCATTCTGGGCCTTCAAACATAGCTCTTCCCACATCAGAAATTTCAGAATCCAGAATCAGACTATGTACTTGGTTTGACTGCTTCTGTGATACTGACTCTTGTATTTCCAGCCCTTAGATGTAAAGATTATATTCACATAGACAGACCCCTACTGCAAGCTATTATACTCACTAAAATGCAAATTACTCAGTGTTTAGTTAGTGCAAGATACTGAATATCCACGACTCTCCAGCCATTCAGCTTCCATCCATCTGTCCACAAGACAGCAGCAACTACTAGCCACCCAGGTCCCATGGGCACTTCTGCAGCAGTGGGGGCTGGATTCCCAGTGGGCTCAAGTTTCAGGCCTTAGCCTTTCCCACAGCCCCCTATCTTCCCAGAATTATTCACTTGGCCGAAAACACCACTACCAATAAATGTATAACTTGAAGTCTTAGATTTTTTTCACATGGTCTGCATTCAATTTTATATTATTTTTTTAATTTCTTTAAATTTTCTATTTATAAAAAGGAAACTGACTAAACCATAGGATATGAGGGGTACAACTCCACACAATTCCCACCACCAGAACTCTGTATCCCATCCCTTCCCCTGATAGCATTCCTATTCTTTAACCCTCTGGGAGTATGGACACAAGGTCATTGTGGGATGTAGAAGGTTGAAGGTCTGACTTCTGTAATTGCTTCTCTACTGAACATGGGTGAGTCAACAATATTTATAATCCTTTCCAATATTTGGGAGCTACTCTCTGCCCTGATCCAGCTTTCTGGTCCTTTTCCAGCCATGACATCATCTCCCCAGACAATAACTTTGATCCACCTGCATTTCAGATTTCATACTCAGGGGAAAGAAAAAGAAGGAGGAGGAGGAGGAGGAAACTAGTATAGCCACAGGCCCTTTAGAATATAACTAAAATATGCCTACTAGCTATCTACAAAATGCAGGGGCCCCCCAACTCTTCTTCTGCATTATTCCAGCCTTTAGGTCCATGACTGGTCAACAAATTGTTTGGCTTTGTATGTAACTCTCTTTTCAACCACCAGGTTCCAGATGCCAGCATGATGCCAACCAGATTTCCCTGGACAGACAACCCCACCAATGTGTCCTGGAGCTCCAATTCCCCAGAGCCCTTCCCCACTAAGGAAAGAGAGAGACAGGCTGGGAGTATGGATCGACCTGTCAATGCCCATGTTCAGTGGGGAAGCAATGATAGAAGCCAGACCTTCTACCTTCTGCATCCCACAATGACCTTGGGTCCATACTCCCAGAGGATTAAAGAATAAGAAAGGGGAGGCAGGAGTCAGGCTGTAGCGCAGCGGACTAAGTGCATGTGGCGCAAAGCGCAAGAACTGGATTAAGGATCCCGGTTTGAACCCTCAGCTCCCCACCTGGAGGGGATTCACTTCACAGGTGGTGAAGCAGGTCTGCAGGTGTCTGTCTTTCCCTCTCCATCTCTGTCTTCCCCTCCTCTCTCCGTTTCTCTCTGTCCTATCCAACAACAATGGTATCAACAACAATAATAACTACAACAATAAAACAACAAGGGCAACAAAAGGAATAAATAATATTAAAAAAAAGAAAGAAAGAAAGGGGAGGCAATGGGATACAGAGCCCTTGTGGTGGGAATTGTGTGAAGTTGTACCCCTCTTATCCTATGGTTTAGTCAATGTTTCCTTTTTCAATTAGCAATAATCATGCCTCGGATAAACCCCATTGGCTATGATACTGCCACTGCGCAAAGCTCAATGTTTCCTTTTTATAAAAAAAAAATTTTTAAATTACAGGGAGCCAATATTTGAGCACTCTCTAGGGGAAGGGGAAGTGCCAACTAAGTTGCTCATTTTTTCTTTTTCACTCTTTCTACTGCTAACCAGCTTCCTGCAATCAAATGCTGCAATGCTGGCAGTGTTGGAGGACATTGGAAGAGCCCTGAGAAAAAGAATGAAGCCAGACTTGCTTACAATTCAAATGGTCATTTAAGTACATTCTCTCTCTTGAGAAAAGCCACGTGTTCCAGGGATTTTATTTCTAATGCCCTGGAGAAAACAAAGATATTTTGAAAGCACATGAAAATATTTAAGTCAGGTAAAATGGTTCAGAAAATTGTAAGTAGGAAAATACTTTTCCTGTGAGCCTAAGTAATATAGATACCTCCCCACCACAATTCTCTTTCCATTCTCTCTTTTCATATGATAATAGACAGATAAAAATAACAGACTTTGAAATGCCCGCAGTGCAGCCTTCCATGTTCTTCTCCATGGCGCTGGTGCTCCGGGCCTGGGCTAGTGGCCTTGCCTCCCAGTGGGGAAAACATACAAGGAATTTACATAAGACAGTCGTGCAAAATGGAGCTGGAGGAGCCTTGTTTGTACACAAAGATAGTCCTGAGAACAACCCAGATACTCCATTTGATTTCACACCGGAGAACTATAAGTGGAAGCCATTATGAACAACTATCCAGAAGGGCATAAAGCGTCAGCTATTCTTCCGGTCCTAGATTTAGCTCAGAGACAGAATGGATGGCTCCCCATTTCTGCTATGAATAAGGTAGCAGAAGTTTTAGAAGTACCTCCAATGAGAGTGTATAAAGTAGCAACTTTTTATACCATGTATAATCGAAAGCCAGTTGGGAAACACCACATTCAGGTCTGCACTACTACACCTTGCCTGCTTCGGAACTCTGACAGCATCCTGGAGGCCATTCAGAATAAACTTGGAATAAAGGCTGGGGAGACCACGTCTGACAAACTTTTCACTCTTATTGAGGTGGAATGCTTAGGAGCCTGTGTAAATACACCAATGGTTCAAATAAATGACAACTACTATGAGGACCTGACACCTCAGGGTATCGAAGAAATTATTGATGAGCTCAAGGCAGGCAAAAAATTCAAAACCTGGGCCAAGAAGTGGACGATTTTCCTGTGAACCGGCTTGGGGGTGGGGGGTGAGTCTTACTTCTCTAACAGAACCGCCAAAAGGACATGGCTTTGGTGTACAAGCAGGCCTCTAATTTATATTCAACTGCAAATATATTGCTAAAATAAAGTATGAGTTATCTGTCTTAAAAAATAACAGACTTTATTTACATACAAAATGTATATCTTAATTTTGGCAAATGTTTTCTTTAATAAAAGTCACAGGTAAGCACTGAATTCAGTGTTTTTATCCTTCCTTTCCCAGCAATTCCTTCACTTTCCTCTCACCTAAAAATATAACTTTTCTCAGTGTTTACATGCCAGTATAATCATTATACTAACAGAATAATTAATTAAAATGACTGTGTCAGGGGTAACTTTGCTTAAAGGCCAAGAAGAAAAAAATTCATATTTTGATGTTTGTTATTAAAAACATTTTTCTTATATGAATTATTTCCTTTCTTTCCTCTTATTTTACTCTCATTTTTCTTTTTGGCATTTTAAAATATTTAATTTATCTATTTATTTATTGGATAAGGACAGAGAGAAGTTGAGAGGAAAGGAGAAGAGAGAGAGAGAGGAAGGGAGAAACACCTGCAGTACTGCTTGTCTGCTTGTAAAACGTCCCCCCTGCAGATGGGGGCCAGGGACTTGAACCCAGGTCCTTGAAAGTTATACATATGTGCTCAACCTGGTGTGCCATCACGCAGCCCTTCTTTTTGGCATTTTGTATTTGTGATTAATTGTGGGTCACAAGACTGTAAGATTACAGGTATAGTACCACACTGTATCCACCGACAAATTTTGTGTTCCCACCCTCCCAAAGATAACAACTGTAGTTCTCACAGAGTTTAGAAACAGCCTCTTACGTTTTGTTTATCGTTGTTGTTGTTTTGCAAGGACCTATGTATCACTCCTTTAAATTACACACGTGAGTGAAACCATCCAGTAGTTAAGTTTTATCTCTTTACTTTACTTATTTCCCTAAGCATAATCAACTCTAGTTCCATCCATTTTTTCCTAAGGACACAGTGTTATCTATTTGATTTCAAAGTAATATTCCATGGAATATATATATATATTCAATAATTTAGTTATTATTATTTTATATTCATTTTTATTTATTTGGATAGAGACAGATGAAGGAGGAAGGTGAACACAGAGAGAAACACTGTTTCAAAGCTCATGAAGGTATAAATGTATCAATAACCGTATTTACTATAAACTATTGATTACCCCAATAAAAGTATTAAACACACACACACACACACACACACACACGCACACACACACGAAGCTTCCACCGTGCATGTGGGGACTGGTGCAGTTTGAACCAGTCCTTGTGCACCGCAATTTGTGTGCTCAACCAGATGTGCACCTGCCTGGCACTAAACTCATAACTTCTTTATCTAGTCATCAGTTGATGGGTATTTAGGCTGCTTCCACTCTTTGGCTATTGTGAATAATGCAGTTATAAACACAGGGGTACATATGTCTCTTTAAATTAGTGTTTGTTTGCATGTCATTGCAATAAATGCCTAGATCTAGTACTGCTAGATCATAATATAATTTCATTTGTATTTGTTAAAGGACTCTCCATGCAGTCTTCCAAAGGGGTTGCACCAGTCTGCACTCCCACCAGCAGTGTAGCAAAGTCCCTTTTTTCTCTACAACATAGCCAATACATGTCAAGTCCTGTTTGGCTGATATAGACCTTTTTCACAGGTACTAGGTGGATCTCAGTTTAGTTTTAATCTGTATTTCTCTAATGACAAGTAAAGAGGAGCATTTCTTCATGTGCCTGTGGGCTATGCATATCTCCTTATAAAACTGTCCATTCAGTTCTTTGACCCACTCATTTATTATAATTTTTTTCTTTTGTTGAGCTGTACTAGTTATTTATAGATATTTGATATTAGTCACTTGTCAGATGTGTGATGTGTAATTATCTTCTCCCAATTAGTAGGTCATCTGGTTATCCTTGTGTAGTTTGCTTGTGATATGCACAGGCTTTTTAGTTTGTTGTGGACTTACTTATTTACTCTTGTTTTCCTTTCCCACACTAAATTCATCTTTGATGTGAAGAGCTTACAATGTTTCACTGTTATATTCTTCTATATGTTTTATAGTTTCTGGCTTCATATCCAGGTCTTTGATATATTTTAATCTGATTTTGATGTATGATGTTAAGTAATGGACTAATTTAATTTTTCTACATTTGGCTGTAAAATTTTCCCAGCACAGTCTACTGAAGAGGCCTTTTATACCATATTGAAGTATTTTGGCCTCTTGTCATATTTAAGTAGCTGTATATTTGTGGGCTCATTTCTGGCCTCTAGATTCTGTTCCACTGATCCAAGTGTCCAGTACCATGCTATTTTGATTACTATTACTTTGTAATATAAACTTAAATTGGGGGTATGATACCTCTATAACTTTCCTTTGCTCAGAAGTACTTTTTCTACTTATGACTTTTTGTGGTTTTATATAATTTTTTGACAAGTTGTCCAATTTCCTAGAGAAATGTCATTATAATTTGATAATGATTGCATTGAAAATGTAGATTTAGTTTCTACTTATTTCAACATAAGTCAGAAACCCAAAGAAGAAACAAGATTGACAATATTATACTATAAGCGCCACAGATTTACTATTCTGAACTTTATATTATGCACAACTTAAAGATATTAGAAATTATATAAAAACAATGGCCAATCAATGTTTCAACTCAAATCCAGATCTAAAATATTCAGTTTTGGTTTCCTCATAACTATCAGATTGTCATAGGAATTCAACAGTTCAACAACTTGATTTTTATCCTCCATAGGGGAAAAAAAGCATAATGATCATTGGAGAGGCTTTATATTCTGATTTTTAGTTTATAGCCTGCTGAATGCATTTATACCCCATGTAAGTGTTCTTTATTTTTCTACAATATGAACCTAGGGACTTTATAACTCAGAAGGTTTAAGTCTTACATGCTTTGCTTAAATTTCATTCACTATAACCCCAATTTCTAACTTTTTATCTGTAATTGTTGGGATATAAATGACGAGTTTTCTGAAAGGCAAACCTCAATTATTGTTTTGTGTGTAGTTTTCACATTCTCAATTGGAGTCATTGAAATACAAATATATCCAGTGGGGGGGCACAAGATTTGATGTCAAAAGTCCCTTTACTACACACTCAGAAAATCTATTCAAATTATTATGATATAATAATAATGATGATGTTTATTGAGGTTGATCTGAAGATGAAGTTTGTCAACTGTAAATTATATTCACTTTGTATTTATTGGTATTATTAAGACATACTCATTTTCTGAAGATAAGCATAGAAATCATGATGGTAATAGGAAACATTATAGAATGCTTACTATGTGCTAGCAATTTATTAAGTATTTAGGTATATGAGCTCATTTAAACTTACAGAAACCCTAGCACTATGTTATTGTTATTATTATTATTAGATAAAGAACCTGAAGTACAGAAGGGATAATAAATTTATCCAATGTCACACATTTTGTAAATGGCATAATTGTGACTCAACTACAAGTATAAAGTGCATAAACTTAACCATTTTAGTGTATTCCCTCATTATTGCTACAAATTCTGTAACTTTTTAAAAAATTATTTTCATTATCTTTGTTTATTGGATATAGATAGCCAGAAATCAAGAGGGAAAAGGATGATAAAGAGGAAGAGAGATAGAGAGACACCTTCAACATTGCTTCACCACTCAAAAAGCTTTCCTCCTACAGCTGGGGCCCGGGGGCTCAAACCCCAGTCCTTGTGTATTGCAACCTGTGTGCTTAACCAGATATGCCATCACCTGGTTCCCTTTGCTATATATTCTGTATTAAGAATATTAATAAATACTATACACATACAAAAAAGGTGAGGATTTTTTTTTTTTTACTTTAAGTTTTAAAAAAATTTACTTGGTTACTATGAGAGAGAGTAAGAGATGAGAGAGAGAACCACAGCATTAGACAGTTCTGGTATAAGGTGTTGCTGGGGGTTGAACCAGCAGTCACCATGGCTTCGGGTATGTAAGTGGCACTCTAACAAGTTGAACTCTCTCCAGTCCTGTAATTTTTTATTGAGTAGTTTTGACGAGCAAGAAAAAGAGAAGGAGGCACAAGAGCACTGCTCAGTTCTGGCATTCATTGCTGCCAGTGATTGAACCTAGGAACTCTGATGCTTCAGGTATCTCTTAGGCTTTATAAGAGTAGGATTGGGTTAAAATTTCAGTTACAAAAATTTGAGTTCAGTAAAGTTCAATCACTTAATTGACTTCACAACTTCATTAACATGCACTGTGAGTGTCTAAGGAATGATGGTGAGTAGAACTTCCCAAGACCAAACTGAACTAAACTTTTTTTTTTCATGAGCCTTTCAAAGAATCAGTGTTCCACAGGATACATTTAACAAATGCTGATGTACAAGATACAATAGGTAATTAACAGTGGTTTAACAATTTGAGGGCTTGCAAAACATCTTTGAAGTAGAGGGCAGTGGTCTAAACAAGCTCCACTTACCTGTGATGTCTCTTTTACACATGACATACCTAACATATTAGTCAGGTACTCAAAGTAAAAACAAATAAATAAATAAAGTAAACAATGCAATTCTGTTTCTAAAATGCTTGTGTAAAAAAAATGCTTTTGTTTTAAGGAGCTACAAGTGATTTAACTTTTCACTCCAGTATCTGTCTCTCAAGCTGACATTTGGAGAAGAAAGATGCATGAGAAACTGTGCTTTCACAGACCTTGTTGCCAGGAGATATAGTTCACTGTAGGGCAGGATTGAGGAAGCTATAGGAACCAGTTGTCTGCAAGTGATTAATGGGAGTAAGATGACCTCTAATCCCTCTCAGGTATTCCTCTACCTGTACGTCTGGAATAACCTCCCAGACATATGGATATAGGGGAACAAAACTGGTTCCAAATCACTAAGAGACCATGATCACATTGAGAGACATCTTCCCCTCCCAAGGCAAATGAAGCTTTGCTTATTGAATTCTTCAGTTTCTGTCCCTAATATCAACTTGTCATCACTCTCAAACTACCCTCCCCAAACTCACAAACATGACCTACTCTTACTTAGAGAGGAATCATGGTCCTATAATTACTAACTTATCTCAAAGACTAAAATAAAGATTTCTGCATTTAGTCATTTCATGGAGCTTTAAGCTGTAGTAAAAGGTTGTGGTAAACAAGTAATTGATGCACTTTTTAGTAGCCCATAAATTCTGGCCAACCACATTGAATCTGGCCTAATCAGCACAAGTCCTATGCCATAATTCAACCTCATTCCATAATATGTCTACCATGCATATTTATGTTACTACACCACTATGCTAATAAATTATTATGAGGATGAGTTAAGTCTGGAAGTTCATAAGAAATGACGGTGAGAACATGTATGTCATATCTTAATCTTGGTCATACGATGTTATTCTAAATGGTTCAGGTCACTAAAGGACAGTGCTCACACTACTGAAATAGAGCAGAGATTGTTCATCCACCTGAGCACAGAACTCTACATTTCAATTGTTTGCTTGTATGGAAAAGTTTTATTTTGAAATACTGTACAACATTGAGAATGAGAGTCTTCTCTTAAAGCATTCTCCCCTGGGACTGACAGAATTATTAGCATAGTTCACTTGGATAGTGTACTGCTTTGTCATGTACATAACCCAGGTTCAAGCCCAAACCCCACCATGTTAATGGAAGCTTCTGTGCTGTGACACCTCTCTTTCTCTCTCTCTCTCTCTATATATATATATATAGATAGATAGATAGATAGATAGATATAGATATCCCTCCCTCCTTCCTTCTTTGTTTTTTCCTATCTACAAAGCTACCAAAGTAACAACAACAACAAAAAAAAGCATTCTCATTTATACACCTTTCCCATATTTGGGAACTACTCTCTTCCCTGACCCAGCTTTCTGGTCCTTTTCCCAGCCATGACATCATCTCCCAAGACAATAACTTGGATCCACCTGCATATCAGATGTCAGCCTCAGGGGAAAAAAAACTAGTATAGTCATGGGCTCTTTGGAATATAACTAAAATAGGACTACTAACTATATACAAAACAGAGACCCTCCAACTCTTCATTTGAACTATTCCAGCCTTTAGGTTCAAAGTTAGTCAACAATTTGTTTGGCTCTATATGTTAACTCTTTTTTCAGCCACCAGGTTCCAGATGCTAACATGATGCTTACTGGACTTCCCTGGAGAGACAACCCTACCAATGTGTCCTGGAGTTCCACTTCCCCAGAGCCCCACCCCACTAGGGAAAGAGAGAGAAAGACTGGGAGTATGGATCGACCTGCTAATGCCCATGTTCAGCGGGGAAGCAATTACAGAACCCAGACCTTCCACCTTCTGCACCCCATAATGACCCTGGGTCCATGCTCCCAGAGGGATAGAGAATGGGAAAGCTATCAGGGGTGGGGATGAGATGAGGAGTTCTGGTGGTGGGAATTGTGTGGAGTTGTACCCCTCTTATACTATGGTTTTGTCAGTGTTTGCTTTTTATAAATTTTTTTTTTCTTTTCATGATTTCTTTTTTTTTAATTTTTTATTTAAGAAAGGATTAGTGAACAAAAACATAAGGTAAGAGGGGTACAACTCCACACAATTCCCACCACCCAATCCCCCATCCAAAAATGGGCAGAGGAAATGAACAAAACATTCACCACAGAGGAGATTCAAAAGGCTAACAAACATATGAAAAACTGCTCTAGGTCACTGATTGTCAGAGAAATGCAAATCAAGACAACACTAAGATACCACCTCACTCCGGTAAGAATGGCATACATCAAAAAGGACAGCAGCAACAAATGCTGGAGAGGATGTGGGGACAGAGGAACCCTTTTACATTGCTGGTGGGAATGTAAATTGGTACAGTCTCTGTGGAGAGCAGTCTGGAAAACTCTCAGAAGCTAGACATGGACCTTCCATATGACCCAGTAATTCCTCTCCTGGGGTTATACCCCCAAGGACTCCATAACACCCAACCAAAAAGAGGTGTGTACTACTATGTTCATAGCAGCACAATTCATAATAGCTAAAACCTGGAAGCAACCCAGGTGCCCAACACCAGATGAGTGGCTGAGAAAGCTGTGGTATATATACACAATGGAATACTATGCAGCTATCAAGAACAATGAACCCACCTTCTCTGACCCATCTTGGACAGAGCTAGAAGGAATTATGTTAAGTGAACTAAGTCAGAAAGATAAAGATGAGTATGGGATGATCCCACTCATCAACAGAAGCCGACTAAGAAGATCTGAAAGGGAAACTAAAAGCAGGACCTGATCAAATTGTAAGTAGGGCACCAAAGTAAAAACCCAGTTGTGAGGGGTAGACATGTAGCTTCCTGGGCCAGTGGGGGGTGGGAGTGGGCGGGAGGGATGGGTCACAGTCCTTTGGTGGTGGGAATGGTGTTTATGTACACTCCTAGCAAAATGTAGACATATAAATCAGTAGTTAATTAATATGAGAGGGGGAAATCAATTGTATGTCTCAAAGTTTCTCAAAAGACAAACTGAATCTTTTTAATATATAGGCTATGTATTTGATATGCGGACTCTCTCAAAAGCCTAGACCAAGTAGATTAGAAGCTTCCAATAGCACAGCTATATACAAGATACTGGGTACTGTACAGCAAACCATAACAAAGGGACTTTTCAAAGTTAACCCAATTAACAAATAATGTGATGATAATATTAACTATCGATTGTCTTTTTGAACCCTAAGACAGCAGGAACCTTACATCTTCACTATAGAGCCCCTACTTCCCTCAGTCCTGGAACCCTTGGATAGGGCCCACTTTCCCGTATGCATCTCCCAATCCAAACCAAATAATATTGCATCCACCGATCACAACCTAACCAAAGCAACGACTGCCACCTCAACATGCTTCACCTCAGACTGTATCCAGAGACTTCACGTGTGGAATGACAACCCTTCAACTTCATTACTCGGGTGAGACCTTTCCTTTTATAGTACACTCTAATTTCATCTCAGGTAGTTCACTTTCTAATAAATATATTTTTTTAAAAAAAAAGCATTCTCTTGTCCCATTCTCATTTTGTGACTAAATTCTTAATGAAGTAAGAATGGAGGTGACAGATAACTACTGGATGGTTTTCCTTATATGTGGAATATAGAGAATTCAAACATATAAACTTAAAAATGAAAAAATAAAAGAAAAATCCAAACTACAAACTTTCTCTAAGACATTGTAAGAGCTATACTAATCATTGGTGGTATGAGAGTGGGGTCAAAGAACTTTGGTGGTGGATGAAGTGTGTAATTCTACCTGTGGAATTTTAGAATCGTATAAGTTAATATTAAATAATTAATGTGACTTTCACAGGACAGAGAGAAATTGAGAGGTATGGTGGAGATAGACAGAGAAATACCTGTAGTACTGTTCACTGCTTGTGAAGCTTGCCCCCTGCAGGAGGGGACCAGGGACCCAAACCTGGGCCCTTGTACATGGTAGCATGTACACTCAAATAGGTGTGCCACCACCCAGCCCCACTAATAGAATTATTTTATTTTTATTTCATAGGGAGTGTCTGGAGGATCTAGACAAAGATAGCTTGTCTCTGACAATGTTTATTCTCCTCTAGGGAGGGTAGGGGGCACCTCCCCAACCCTAGTTTCTGCCTAAGAAATTTAACCCTATGGTGTTGGTTTCAACATCATTATCCTTATTTCTCCTATTAATCTTGTTAGCAACTCAGGTATCTTTTGCCTGAATTTTTCACTTCACTCCACCCCTCCCTTTCCCTGGTCAAGCTCAGTTCACCAACAGTCCTTTCTTACTTTAAACATTCTCTTTTAAGAATAGTAAAAATACAAATAGAAATGAAACTCTCAAAACAAACATTTACCTTTTAGAATGGAAACAGCTTAAAATAACAACAGCAAAAATAACCCTGTATAGTCTCTTTACATGAATGCAGATTGGAACCCCTGGATGGAATCAATGAATCATTTCCTTAGTACCTTAGGGAGATCAATGATGTCTCTAATGCCACATCTGTGCCTCAGTTGTATTGATTTTATTCAAGTACAATATCTTGAGACTGAATAAGAGTTGTAAGAGTTCTGTGAACCAATGGTTTCCCAACTTATTGATGAATCTGCTGGATATTTTACTTCATAGGTTGAAATGCAAGCGGATTCCAATGTTGAAATAAAATCTTTTGTCCTTCTAGAAGAATTACAGAGTAGCATGAACATAAAGTAAAGTAATTGGATAGGAATGGACATTTTTGTTTAACTCTAGTGTCAGTGAATTCCTCTGGGAAGTAGATGTTAAGACTGAGTTAGAGGTGTGGAAAGTCTATAAGACAGTAGCAGTGTTGAATGAAAAAAGAAGGAAACGGAGTGTTTTCATATCTGCCTCATGACAGCCTCCTAGGACTTCAGAGTATAGATATTCCTTTAGAATAGTGTCCCACTGGACAGAAAACGTTAAGCCCATGCATTACCATACCACTCAGATATGGGTTAATGCTACTCAAGAAAGAATGACTTTGACTCAAAGATAGTGTTGGCAAAGAAAGTGACAACTAGAGGCTATCAGCTAAATAAACACTGTTTTTACATCATATCCACATCTACTATTACATCCAACTTGCATTTTACTTTGTCCTCATTGTAGAGCAGATATACAATTTGATTTTATACAGAAATCCTCTAGTTAGACACTCTATTTTTAAGTTTTTTATTGGGTCTGGGGATGGTGGTGGTGGTGAGTGGTTTACAGTATAGTCTTTTAATAGGTGAGTTCAGGCCAACAGTATAGTCTTTAACACATAGGCACAACCTCTCATCTCCCTTTGATTAGTACCTAGGAGGCACAATAAGATGTTCCTTTATCCTATCGATGTTCCTTTATCCTATCCCTTTCCCTCATTCTCCAGAGTCCTTTGCTTTGGAGAAATATACCACACCTAATCCAAGTTTCACCTTATGGCTTCCCTTACTGCCCTTTATTCTTAAGGTCCACCTATAAGTGAGATCATTCAATATCAGTCTTTCTCTTTCTGACTTGTCTCTCTCATCATGATGCCTTCAAGTTCTGAACATGATGTTGAGAAGGAGATGACCTCATCATTTTTAACAACAGCATAGTACTTTATTGTACATATGTACCACACCTTTCTTCTTCTTCTTCTTCTTCTTCTTTTTTTTAAATTTCTTTACTGGGGGATTAATGGTTTACAGTCAACGGTTTTTTTTTTTTCATGCACAACATTTCTCAGTTCTCCATATAACAATTCAACCCCCAATAGGTCTGCAATCTGCCATCATGCTCCAGGACCTGAACCCTCCACTCCACCCCAGAGCCTTTTACTTTGATGCAATACATGCCACAACTTTCTTAACCATTCATCTGTCATTTGGCATCTGGGTTGTTTCCAAGTTTGGGCTACATCAGAACTGAAACTCAAAACCTCAGTCTTTGCCTCACCTTCACTGGAAGCAGAAGGAGAAGTATTGGGAGAGATGTCAGGAAGAGGAGGAAGAATATGGGATGACTCCACATGTAGATGGAACTTGGGAGAAAAAGTGAGAAAAGGAGAGCATAGTATGAAACTTGGACTAAGACTGATGTACTTCACCAAAACAAGGGACTCAAATAGGTGTGCCACCACCCAGCCCCACTAATGGAATTATTTTATTTTTATTTCATAGGGAGTGTCTGGAGGATCTAGACAAAGATAGCTTGCCTCTGACAATGTTTATTCTCCTCTAGGGAGGGTAGGGGGCACCTCCCCAACCCTAGTTTCTGCCTAAGAAATTTAACCCTATGGTGTTGGTTTCAGCATCATTATCTGAGGTGAGAGTGTAATAGAGGGTTTGGGGTACAGGGGGTTTGGACGGAGACCTTGATGGTAGAAGGATGAAAGTGTGTAGCAGTCAGTTCAAGAAATATATAAAAGAATGAGACATTCCAGCGGTATTTGATAGTATCAGGCTATTGTAGTCTAATTATTCTGGTGAGCATCAAGTAAATATCTAATTACAGTTTTTTTTAATTTCTTTATTGGGAATTAATGTTTTATATTCAACAGTAAATACAATAGTTTGTACATGCATAACATTTCCCAGTAATTACAGTTTTTTATCTGAAGTTCTTTAATGGCTGATACATCTATTGATTAATTTGGGAAGGTTTTACAAAGTTAAAAGGTTTATGAGAGAGATCTTAGCAATGTTTGTACAATCTTATGAATTCTTTCAATATTACTAATTTGAATACTTAATTTTAAAAGTTAAATTTGATATGTCCTTTTATCACAAAAAGTTGGGAAAAAGTATTGTGTTAGATACTACTGTTCTGTTTTAGTAAACATTTTATTTATTTATTTTGGATACAGATGGAGAGAAGTTGAAAAGGAAGGGTTACAGCACAGAAGCCTCCATTAACATGGTGGGGTTTGGGCTTGAACCTGGGTTATGTACATGACAAAGCAGTACACTATCCAAGTGAACTATGCTAATAATTCTGTCAGTCTCAGAGGAGAATGCTTTAAGAGAAGACTTTCATTCTCAATATTGTACAGTATTTCAAAATAAAACTTTTCCATACAAGCAAACAATTGAAATGTAGAGTTCTGTGCATCAGGTGGATGAACAATCCCTGCTCTATTTCAGTAGTGTGAGCACTGTCCTTTAGTGACCTGAACTATTTAGAATAACATCGTATGACATACATGTTCTCACCGTCATTTCTTATGAACTTCCAGACTTAACTCATCCTCATAATAATTTATTAGCATAGTGGTGTAGTAACACAAATATGCATGGTAGACATATTATGGAATGGGGTTGAATTATGGCATAGGACTTGTGCTGATTAGGCCAGATTCAATGTGGTTGGCCAGAATTTATGGGCTACTAAAAAGTGCATCAATTACTTGTTTACCACAACCTTTTACTACAGCTTAAAGCTCCATGAAATGACTAAATGCAGAAATCTTTATTTTAGTCTTTGAGATAAGTTAGTAATTATAGGACCATGATTCCTCTCTAAGTAGGAGTAGGTCATGTTTGTGAGTTTGGGGAGGGTAGTTTGAGAGTGATGACAAGTTGATATTAGGGACAGAAACTGAAGAATTCAATAAGCAAAGCTTCATTTGCCTTGGGGGAGGAAGATGTCTCTCAATGTGATCATAGTCTCTTAGTGATTTGGAACCAGTTTTTGCATGAGGACCTTGTTGCCAGGAGATCTAGGGCAGGACTGATGAAGCTATAGTATGCACCCAAGATCATTGTGGGATGCAGAAGGTGGAAGGTCTCTCTGTCCCTAGTGGGGTGGGATTCTGGGGGAATCAGAGCTCCAGGACACATTGGTGGGGTTGTCTCTCCAGGGAATTCTGTTTGGCATCATGGAAAGAAAGAGATAGGCTGAGAATATAGATCTACCTATCAATGCCCATGTTCATCGGGGAAGCAATTACAGAAGCCAGACGTTACACCTTCTGCATCCCACAATGATCTTGGGTCCATATTCCCAGAAGGTTAAAGAATAGGAAAGCTATCAGGGGAGGAAATGGGATACAGAGTTCTGGTGGTGGGAATTGTGTGGAGTTGTGCCCCTATTATCCTATGGTTTTGTCCATGTTTCCTTTTTATAAACAAAAAAATAATAAAAGAAGAAAGAAAAAGAAAAAGAGCTGTGTTTTGAGTTGCAGAAGACACAGGTTCTTGACTGAACCTCAGGGATCACCTGGGAGGACAAGTGAACTGAATACTACCTTGTGGCACAAGGAAGTCAACAAAACTCTAAGGTGTCCAAGATGCCAGAGAATCTAGTGAACAGAACCAGACTGCCCTGCAGGTGGGAAAAGTGACTTTGAGCTGACAGCAGAGTTTCCATTTTCAAGAATCGGTCTGTGAAGAGAAGGAGGTCTGGAATCTCTTCCCTTCCCCGACTCCACTAGGGTTCTGTTTAAAGGATATCAGGTATCATAATACTATAACACTTTTTCAAAACTCCTCCCCTCCAACAGTAACTTACATACAAAGCAGAACACTGAACCAGCTGCTGGTCAACAAGAGAAACCAAAACAGAAGGGTAAAACTAGGAAGACTATGTTGTTAAAATTTCGGAAGGCTCTTGCCGGGCCGGCTGGGATAGCTTCACAGGCGGGTAACAGAGACGCGGAGACAACGGCTGGGCAGGGAAGCTGTATTTCTTTATTCAGGAACAACGATTCACAAACTAAGACAAACTAATCACCAAACAGAACTCGGCTGTCTCTTTGCGGCGGCGCAAGCACTCTCTCTTTATCTCTCGAACTCAGGAACCCTCTCCCTTACTCTTGAACTCATGAACTCTCGTACTCGGGAACCCTCTGAAACTCTTCCACTGTGGAACTCTCTCTTACTCTGTAACTCTGCAACTCTGCAACTCTGAAACTCTGGAACTCTCGTACTCAGGAACCCTCTCCTGGGGTCCCTTTGGGGTGGGGCCAAGCGGGCCGCAAAATTAGCAGGCCTGATCCAATTCTCTTGACGGGGGGAGGGCTAGAACAAGCCAATGTAAAGCATACGACAATTCCCCCTTTTCTTTTTAACTAAATGACTATAGTATCAAGGGTGTGGGGTGAACAGAAACATATATAACAAAAACCAGCATGTTGCCAAGGGAAGGCCTGAGGGGGCCATATCTGAAAAAAAAACATTTCTTGCCTCTGGGGGGCTACTTGCCTCTACGGGCAATTGCATGGGGGCGGGGAAGGCCTAGGGTCCCACAGGCAGCTGGCTGCAACTTACTTACTATGAAACAAAACTTGTTATTAGCATATCTACTGCAGGATCCAACGTTTCTAATAGAGAAGGAATTTGAGACTTTTACATATCAACAACGTCTTTTAACCTTTTGTTACACCCATTCAAGATGGAGACACACCCTAGGTGTGGGCCAGAGAGGAAACCTCAGGCATGAGAATAATTAGCATAGCCATTGTGCGATCTACCATTTCTAATAGAGAAGGTAGTGTTTTACATATCAACAAGTCTATTTAACCTTTTGTTTAGACCAACTTAGTTAAAATATATTGATTGTTAACTAATTTTTACCTTAGACTTTAAATGTAAGTTAATTTTATCTTTATGAGAATTATATTGAAAACCTTTTTCATTTAACTTTGACTAGTAAGAATTTAGCCTTAAAGCTACTGTTTATCAAACTTTAAACATACACATAAACATGGTCATTAATACACAAGGAGAGAAACCTTTGTTACGAAGACATGTCATTTTAAACACGAATTTAAGTCTGTACTGTCTTAGTTGTTGGGGGGGGTTCACCATCCGGAGGTGGCTTCCCGTGCAGCTCCATTTCCGAGCAGCTCCACTTCTAGGAATTGCAGGTTGTGATCTCTGCACAAGTCTCTGCGTACTCCAGCTTGTCTGTCTTCAGACCGGACCGGCGGCTGGAGATCTCGTGTGCCCAGTTTCGGCAGGGAGCCCGGGAGTCCGGGAGGCCCGGGATGGTTCCAGAATTCATAGAAAGAGGGCAGGCAGGCCATCTTTGTAGAAGGCGTGGGCCTAGGTGCCCAGGGGTGGCGGCCATGATGGGCCGCCGCGGCCCTGCCCCATGGCCCTGCCTTGTCTGTTGCCCTGTTCGCAGTGGCCGAGCAGCGTGGAGGGATCACACGCCCAGTGCCCTGTGCCACGCGGTGGAGAGCCGGCTCCTGTGGGCTGGCCTCGGGCTCTTGCATGTTGGCATCGGACTGCAGCATGTTGGCATCGGGCTCCAGCATGTTGGCATCGGGCTCTAGCATGCTGGCATTGGGCTCTTGCATGGTGGCATCGGGCTCCTGTGGGCTGGCGTCAGCCTCCTGCTGGCTGCGGGGCTGCGGGCGCAGTGCGCGGGGTTGTCTGGGCGCAGCCGGCTGGCTGGCTGTTTAACCAGGTGGAAACGGCAGCTCCGCGCCTCGCCTCCTGCCCGCTGGCTCTTCCCGCTGGCTGTTCTGAATTCGCCCAAGTGAGTGGAAACCACAGAGTGGTCCAGAGATAAATGTTCCAGAAACAGCAAAACAGTCTTGTAAAGAAAGAGCAGAGGCCTTTGGAGATCTCTTCACAAGCAGAAGAGAAGGCCATAGTGCATAGGTAGCCAAATTGTCTTTACTTATCTGAGAGATGCGCAGGTCAGGTCCATGTGGGCGCCATTTGTTGTTAAAATTTCGGACTCTTGCCGGCCGGGTTGGCTTCGCGGGCGGGTAACAGAGACGCGGAGACAACGGCTGGGCAGGGCAGCTGTATTTCTTTATTCAGGAACAACGATTCACAAACTAAGACAAACTAATCACCAAACAGAACTCTGCTGTCTCTGCGGCGGCACAAGCACTCCCTCTCTTACTCTGGAAGTCAGGAACCCTCCAACTCTGGCACTCTCGAACTCAGGAACCCTCTCCTGGGGTCCCTTTGGGGCGGGGCCAAGCGGGCCCGTGAAATTAGCAGGCCTGATCCAATTCTCTTGGCGGGGGGAGGGCTAGAACAAGCCAATGTAAAGCATACGACAAGACTAATTTTGACAGTCAAAATGAGGGGCAGATACCTCATGGTACAAATTCATCAGAGTTGCAAAAGAAGGAATTTAGGAACTACATTGTCAAGAAATTTGAAGAAATAAAAAACTCTCAATTGAATATGGAGAAGTGGATTAAGAAAGAAACATGACTTCAGAGTCAAGAGCCATTTGAAAGGAAAATAAAAACTTGCAAACAGAGTTACATTTTTTCAAGAACAGGAGCTACTCCCTGACCTAATCCAACTTTCTAGCCCTTTTTCTCTACTCTGACACCATTCTCTCAGACAATATTCATAACCAACTTCAGGCTAGCTACCAAACCCAAGCAAAATTACCATAGTTGTGTGCCCCTAGGAACATGCCTAAAATAGATTTTCTAGCTTTCTTCTACCCTGAAATCCCTAATCTCATCCGCTCTAATCTTACTTTTTGGTTCCTGTTCATTAACCATTTTGTCTCAATTTAGGTCATGCCACCTTCCAGTTACAGATGCTACCATGACTCCATTCCAACTTCTCTGGGCAGACGACCTCACCAATGTGTCCTGGACCCTTGCATCTCCAGACCTCTGGTCCACTAGGGAAAGATAAAAACAAGCTGGGGGTATGGGTCAACCTGTCAATGCCCATGCATATGGGACATATGGAGGTAGTTATGTTGTCAAGAGTGGCTTGGAAAGGAATAGAGAATTGAATCAGAAAAAAAGGGGGCAACTATGTACAAGTGTGGACAGATAGTTGTAGAGATGATGGTTGGCCTATGTCTACAACATAAGAGGAACTGTGGTGGATTGCAGTGGGGAGACTGAAGATTCAGAACTCTAGGGGTAGGAATGGTATGGATTCAAACCCCTGTTGACATGTAATTTTATAATATAAAAATAAATACATAATTTTAAAAAACAGAGTTATAAAGTGTGAAGAGCACTTTGAAGGCATTCCAGCCTTAAAGAGCAAGTCAAATAAGTAGATGTACATTTGTGAAAGAGAGAGAAAATCAGAAATAGAAGACAAATTGGCAATATTCTTTGACTTTAAAATAGAAGGGGAAAAAGGGTTTAGAAAAAAAAAAATGAAGCAACTTTTCAAGAGACTGAAAACTCTCATCAGAAGAGCAGGTATCAAAATTATAGAGGTCTCAGAAGTAGAGGGGAGGAAGAAGGAAGCAGGAATCATATTCAATGAAATAATAGCAGAAAATTGGCCAAATACAGGATATGGCCATTGTGTACATGTTCAGGAAAAAGAGACATTCCAAATCCCTAAAACCCAAATAGACCTACACTAAGACACATCATGGTAGAATTATCAAACGTCAAGAATTACAAAAAATTTTTTTACAAGTTTCCAAGGAAAAGAAGAAAGTGGCATAAAGGCAGTGTAGTCAGACTCACATAAGAACTTTCTGCAGCCCTATTCAGGGAGTCGTTGGATTCCCATATAGATATGATAGGCCTAGACTTCTAACAGATTCCCCTCTCCATCATCACTGGTCATCTCCATCAGGAACAATATCATAAACCCTCTGTAGACCTCTACAGAATATTGCCCTCAAAGTAGAACAATTGTGGTAGGAATTGCCCCATTCTCTGGAGGGAGGCTGTGTTGACACACTCTGCCACTAATGGAAGACTGGTCCTAAAATGACTGCAGCCTAGAGTGTTCTTATCTATGACCGTGGAATGCAAGCTCAGATTGAAAGGGATGCAGAGGTTACACAGGCTCCTATGCTAAATATGAATAGATATGGGCCCTAGGTCAAATATATGACATTTATATGCTTTTCCCATATTTGGGAGCTTCTTTCTGTCCTGATACAACTTTCTAGTCCTATCCTCAACTCTGATACCATCTTCCCAGACAATACTCCTTGCCCAACTGAATGTTAGCTGTTGAGCTCAGAAGAAAATTAGTAAAATCATGAGCACCTTGGAATATGCCTAAAACAGATTTTTTGCTCCTTCCAACATAAAGACATAAAATTTCATCTGCTATACTTTTACCTTTAGGTTCCTGATTATTAAGCAATTTGTTCTGCTTTATATCTTAATGCTTTACAGCCAAGTTGCAGATGCTACCATGATGCTGGGCAGATGACCTCACCAGTGAATCCTGGAACCCCACCTCCGCAGAGCCCTAGCCCACTAGGGAAAGACAAGAAACAGACTGGGAGTATGGATTGACCTGTCAATATCAATGTCCAGTGGAGAAGCAATTACAGAAGCCAGACCTTCCACCTTCTGCACCCCAGAAAGATCTTTGGTCCGTACTCCCAGAGAGATAAAGAATAGGGAAACTTCCAGTGGATGGGGAGGGGATATGAAACTATGGTGGCAGGAATTTTCGGGACTTGTACTTCTCTTATCCCACAATCTTGTCAATCATTATTAAATCACTAATAAAAATTATTTTAAAACAGAATTTTCTGCAGAGCCATAGAGGCCAGGAGAGGGTGGGGTGCTATATTTAAGGTTTTAAAGACAACAAACACTAGCCACTTTCCTTAAAGGCCATCATTCAAATATAACAAAACAAGCAACCAAAACAGTACCAGACACACAAAAACTAAAGATGTTTGCCTTTACCAAACCTGCCTTACACAAAGAAGTGTCACAGAAAAAGAAACAGGAATGATTTAACTCTCAACAAGGTGACAGTATAATAGACTCAGAAACACAATCTATGATTAGACAAAAATTTGTTTGTCTTTATATGTTGACTGTTTTTTCAGCCACCAGGTCCCAGATGCTAGCATGATGCCAACTGGACTTCCCTGAGCAGATGAACCCACCAATGTGTCCTGGAGCCAGCTTCACCAGAGCCCCACCCCACTAGAGAAAGAGAGACAGGCTGGGAGTATGGATCGATCTATCAACACTGGGGAAGCAATTACAGAATCCAGACTTTCCACCTTCTGCACCCCATAATGATCCTGGGTCCATACCCCCAGAGAGATAAAGAATAGCAGAGCAATCAGGGGAGGGGATGGGATATGGAGTTCTGGTGGTGGGAATTGTTTGGAGTTGTACACCTTTTATGCTATATTTATTGTCAGTGTTTCCTTTTTATAAATAAAAATAAAAAAAGAAATATGCAACAACTTTAAAGCACGAATGGGGAAGAGAAAATGGGTAGAGGATGTTCAAGCAAAAAAAAAAACAATTTTCAAAAGAGTCTCTTAGATATATTTATATATAACAGATTTAAAAAATTATTGGTTATTAATACTTTGTTATAACTATAAGATTACCTAAACAAAGATTACAATATATAGTTGCACACCACAACCACCACCAAAGTTCCAAATCCCCACCATTCCACCTTCCAAAGATAACCAAGATAGTTCTCACAAGTCTTACAAATAGTGTGCTTACTTCTGTTTTGTTTGGATTTTTTGGCAAGTTCATGTAAATCAGATCTCTAGGTTCCACATATGAGTGAAACCATCTGCTAGTTGTCACATCACTTTATTTATTTTGCTAAGCATAATCACCTCCAGTTCCATCTCTATATGACATATTTATATGTAAATTATATATGCTTTTATGTATAACACATTTAATGTATAAAATATTCTATGTCTTTTTATATTTATTTATTTATTTGCCATCAGGGTTATTGCTGGGGCTCAGAGCATAACAAGTCCACCATTCCTGGTGGCCTTTTTATGTATTTGTTTTTCTTTATTTGATAGGACAGAGAAAAACTGGAAAAGAAGGTGGAGACAGAGACACCTGCTGTACTTCCTTCACCCCTCATGAAACTTTCCCCCATCAGGTGAGGAGTGGGGACTTGAACCCTGTCCTTTCCACATGGTAATATGTGCAATCAACCAGGTGTGCCACTGTCTACCCATCATGTCTTTTTAAAGAACATCATTTCTTTCTAGTACTTTTTAATTTTTCCTACACTTTTTTGTTTTTCTCAGCCTTCTTATCATAATTAAAACCTTGAGGTCCTTTAACTTGGTGGTTGTCTTCATGGACTCTTGCTATAATTTATATCTGTTATCAAAGGGCCTGCATCTCTCTAAAGGACAACTAGCAGGTGATTTTGCTCATATGTGCAATATAAATAACTGAAGCATGAACTTGTTAAAAAAAAAAATCTGCCAAACCACTTTTCACAAACTCAGACAGTGGAAAAAAAAAAACTATCGTGGTTATCCTTGAGGGCAGGAGGATATCTAGAAGTAGGGTGGAGACTACAGAATTGTGGTGGTGGGAGTGGTGTGAAACTATTCCCCTGTAATTTTATAATCATGTAATCCATTATTAGATCATTAATAAAAATCAATTTTAAACTTCCAGAGGCGGAGCTACGAGCAGCAGATCGCTTTCTCTCCTCTCCTCTCCTCTCCTCTCCCGGATCAACTAGGAATACCAAAGGAGACCACCCAGGACCAAAACAAGACAGGACTAGAATGACCACAGGAACCCAGTAAATCACCCGTGAGTACAAACACGTGTGGCTGGTGACAGAGAGGAGAGAGGAGCCTAAGGAGAGATTAAGTGACTACTAACAGTTCAGCAGTTTATCAGTTGAGACAACACCTCCAGTCTGCTCCACCAACAAGGGGACAGCTTAAGGGAGGAGAGGACTCCCCAGAGACTCACCAAGTGCAACTCTGAGTCTCCATTGCTACTACCCTCAGAATCTGGAGCAGCGACAGGGAGGGACACCAGGGGACAGAGATCTAACCAGGAAACTCAGGAGAAGACCTATACCTCGATGGCACAGCTGAGGGGCTATGAAAGTCTCTTTGCATAACCACTGGATTATCTCTGCCACACCCTGCTTTATCTCTTGGTCAGGAGTCAGTGATTAAGCTGAAGCCTATTGACAGTTTAAAAGCCCTCAGGCTCCCATAGCCTACAGGGAAGAAAAAAAAAGGGGGGGGGCTTTTAAACCACTGAGTTCCAACTCAGAGATTTAAATACTATTGAAACAACTGTTAACTTCCGCCACTGTGAACCCTTTAATTAACTTACTTAGACACAAGTCAATCCAGGCAATAGTGATCAATAATTTGAAAAGTACTGATAAAGGGAACTCATAACATAATATATAAAATGGTTAAAACAACAAGAAGAAGTATTGGAGAATCGAACCAGGACAAGAGTCCAGCTAATAGTCCTCCAGAGGGTGAAGCACAAAATAACGAGTTCAACAGCCAAACATTAGCTAAGGAAATAATAACAGGAGTGAGTAAAGAATTTGAAAAATTATAATCAGAAATACAGGAACAACAAATGAGAATATGGAAGAAAATACTAATTATCTCATGGTTATTAGAGAGCTGAAAGCTGAAATCGCTGAGCTAAGAAGGCAACTAGCTGAACAAGCTAAAACAGTATCAGAGCAGGGCAACAAAATAGATGAACTCCAGAAAACAGTAGAGGGCAGAGAGAATAGAATCTATGAGGCTGAAGACAGAATTAGCAAGATTGAGGATGAATTAGAGACAACTAAAAAAGAAGTAAGAGATCTCAAAAAGAGATTAAGAGATGATGAAAACAACAACAGAGTCCTATGGGATGACTTCAAAAGAAACAATATACGCATTATTGGCTTACCAGAGGAAGAAAGAGAAGGAGAGGAAGAAAGCATTTTCCAGGCCATAATAGCTGAAAACTTCTCTAGTCTAGACAACATCAAAGACATAAAGATTCAAGAAGCCCAGAGGGTCCCAAACAGAATTAACCCAGACCTAAAGACACCAAGACATATCATACTTAGAATGGAAAGGAATAAGGATAAAGAAAGGATCCTGAAGGCTGCAAGAGAAAAACAAAGAGTCACCTACAAAGGCAAACCCATAAGATTAGCAGCAGACTTCTCCATACTAACACTACAGGCCAGAAGAGAATGGCAAGATATCTATCAAGTGCTCAATGAGAAAGGCTTTCAGCCAAGGATACTATATCCTGCTAGACTGTCATTCAGACTAGATGGAGGCATCAAAACCTTCTCAGACAAGCAACAGTTGAAGGAATCAACTATCACCAAGCCTTCCCTGAAAGAAGTTCTGAAAGGTCTCCTATAAACAATCAGACCACCACATATAGGACATATATCAAAACACTCTAAAACTCTACAAGAATGGCGTTAAAATATCTTTAATCTTTGATATCAATAAATGTCAATGGCCTGAATTCACCTATTAAAAGACAACGATTGCCACCTCAACATGCTTCACCTCAGACTGTATCCAGAGACTTCACGTGTGGAATGACAACCCTTCAGCTTCATTACTTGGGTGAGACCTTTCCTTTTATAGTACACTCTAATTTCATCTCAGGTAGTTCACTTTCTAACAAAGTCCCATAACCTAGATATACACCAATTTCTGTGAGAGAGAGCTTATGTGCACATGTATCCATAAACTACTGCAAAATATATACCTGAAAGCAGAAGTACACTAGAGTTTGCAGTGAGTACATCCCCTAACACTTCCTCTCCACTATTCCAAGCTTGGGATCCATGATTGCTCAACAAATTGTTTGGCTTCATATGTTAACTCTGTTTTCAATCACCAGGTTCCAGATGCCACCAGGATGCTGGCTAGGCTTCCCTGGATTGAAGACCCCACCAATATGTCCTGGAGCTCAGCTTCCCCAGAGACACACCTTACTAGGGAAAGAGAGAGGCAGACTGGGAGTATGGACCGACCAGTCAACGCCCATGTTCAGCGGGGAAGCAATTACAGAAGCCAGACCTTCTACCTTCTGCAACCCTCAACGACCCTGGGTCCATGCTCCCAGAGGGCTAGAGAATGGGAAAGCTATCATGGGAGGGGGTGGGTTATGGGGATTGGGTGGTGGGAATTGTGTGGAGTTGTACCCCTCCTACCTTATGTTTTTGTTCATTAATCCTTTCTTAAATAAAAAAAATTTAAAAAAAAGACACAGAGTAGGAAGATGGATAAGAAAACACAACCCAAGAATATGCTGTTTACAGGAAACCCACCTAACTCAACAAGACAAACACAGACTTAAAGTGAAAGGATGGAAAACTATCATACAAGCCAATGGCCCACAAAAAAAGGCAGGAACAGCTATTCTCATATCTGACATGATGGACTTTAAAATAGATAAGATTAAAAAAGATAGGAATGGACACTACTTAGTGCTCAGAGGAACAGTCAATCAAGAGGATTTAACAATTATTAACATCTATGCACCCAATGAGAAGCCTTCTAAATATATCAAACTTCTAATGAAAGAGCTACAGCAATATATTAACAGTAACACAATCATAGTAGGGGACTTCAACACCCCACTCTCTCAACTTGACAGATCATCCAGGCAGAAAATCAATAAAGACATAAGGGAGCTAAATGAAGAGATAGATAAACTAGAACTATTGGACATTTTCAGAGTCATTCATCCTAAGAAACTGGAATACACATTTTACTCAAATCCACATGGGTCATTCTCAAGGATAGACCATATGTTAGGCCACAAAGACAGCATCAGCCAATTCAAGAGCATTGAAATCATCCCAAGCATCTTCTCAGACCACAGTGGAATTAAACTAACACTTAACAATCAACAAAAGATTAGTAACAGTCACAAAATGTGGAAGCTCAACAGTACACTTCTTAACAACTTCTGGGTCAAAGAGGAAATCAAGGAAGAAATCAAAATGTTTTGAGAGTTCAATGAAAATGAAGACACAAGCTATCAAAATATTTGGGACACAGCTAACACAGTCTTAAGAGGGAAGTTCATAGCTATACAAGCACACATTAGGAAACAGGAAAAAGCACAAATAAACAGCCTAATTGCACATCTTAAAGACCTAGAAGAACAACAACAAAGGAACCCTAAAGCAACCAGAAGGACAGAAATCACTAAAGTTAGGGCAGAAGTAAATAACATTGAGAATAGGAAAACCATACAAAAGATCAACGAAAGTAAATGTTGGTTCTTCGAAAGAGTAAACAAAATTGACAAACCTTTAGCCAGACTCACAAAACAAAAAAGGGAGAAGACCCAAATAAATCGGATAGTAAATGAAAGAGGAGATATCACAATAGACATCGCAGAAATTCAACATATCATGCGAGGCTTCTATGAACAACTATATGCCACCAAGCTAGAGAACCTGGAAGAAACGGACAATTTCCTAGATACCTACCAACTTCCAAAACTAAGTAAAGAGTAAGTGGATAACATGAACAGGCCCATCACAGCTAATGAAATTGAAACAGTTATCAAAAATCTCCCCAAAAATAAAAGTCCTGGACCAGATGGTTTTACAAATGAATTCTACAAAAACTTCAAAGAAGAACTAATACCTCTAATTTTAAAAATCTTCCAGAAGATTGAAGACACTGGACTCCCTGCCAGCTTCTATGAAGCCAACATCACCCTGATACCAAAAGCAGACAGGGACACAACCAAAAAAGAAAACTACAGACCAATATCTCTGATGAACATAGATGCGAAAATATTGAACAAAATTCTAGCCAACCGGATACAGCAGTATATCAAAAAGATTGTTCATCATGACCAAGTGGGGTTTATCCCAGGCATGCAAGGTTGGTTTAATATATGTAAATCAATCAATGTGATCCACCACATCAACAAAAGCAAGACCAAAAACCACATGGTCATATCAATAGATGCAGAGAAAGCCTTTGACAAAATACAACATCCCTTTATGATCAAAACACTACAAAAAATGGGAATAGATGGAAAATTCCTGAAGATAATGGAGTCTATATATAGCAAACCTTCAGCCAACATCATACTCAATGGTGAAAAACTGGAAGCATTTCCACTCAGATCAGGTACTAGACAGGGATGCCCACTATCACCATTACTATTCAACATAGTGTTGGAAGTTCTTGCCATAGCAATCAGGTAGGAGCAAGGAATTACAGGGATACAGCTTAGAAGAGAAGAATTCAAACTCTCCTTATTTGCAGATGACATGATAGTATACATAGAAAAACCTAAAGAATCCAGCAAGAAGCTTTTGGAAATCATCAGGCAATACAGTAAGGTGTCAGGCTATAAAATTAACATTCAAAAGTCAGTGGCATTCCTCTATGCAAACACTAAGTTAGAAGAAATTGAAATCCAGGAATCAATTCCTTTTACTATAGCAACAAAAACAATAAAATATCTAGGAGTAAATCTAATCAAGGAAGTGAAAGACTTGTATACTGAAAATTATGAGTCACTACTCAAAGAAATTGAAAAAGACACAAAGAAGTGGAAAGATATTCCATGTTCATGGCTTGGAAGAATTAACATCATCAAAATGAATCTATTACCCAGAGCCATCTACAAATTTAATGCTATCCCCATCAAGATCCCAAGCACATTTTTTAGGAGAATAGAACAAATGCTACATATGTTTATCTGGAATCAGAAAAGACCTAGAATTGCCAAAACAATCTTGAGAAAAAAGAACAGAACCGGAGGCATCACACTCCCAGATCTCAAACTATATTATAGGGCCGCTGTCATCAAAACTGCTTGGTACTGGAACATGAATAGACACACTGACCAGTGGAATAGAATTGAGAGCCCAGAAATGAGGCCCCACATCTATGGACATCTAATCTTTGACAAAGGGGCCCAGACTATTACATGGGGAAAGCAGAGTCTCTTCAACAAATGGTGTTGGAAACAATGGGTTGAAACATGCAGAAGAATAAAATTGAATCACTGTATTTCACCAAATACAAAAGTAAATTCCAAGTGGATCAAGGACTTGGATGTTAGACCACAAACTATCAAATACTTAAAGGAAAATATTGGCAGAACTCTTTTCCACATAAATTTTAAAGACATTTTCAATGAAATGAATCCAATGACAAAGAAGACTAAGGCAAGTATAAACCTATGGGACTACATCAAATTAAAAAGCTTCTTCACAGCAAAAGAAACCACTACCCAAACCAAGAGACCCCTCACAGAATGGGAGAAGATATTTACATGCCATACATCAGATAAGAGTTTAATAACCAACATATATAAAGAGCTTGCCAGACTCAACAACAAGACAACAAATAACCCCATCCAAAAATGGGGGGAGGACTTGGACAGAATATTCACCACAGAAGAGATCCAAAAGGCCGAGAAACACATGAAAAAAAATGCTCCAAGTCTCTGATTGTCAGAGAAATGCAAATCAAGACAACAATGAGATATCACTTCACTCCTGTGAGAATGTCATACATCAGAAAAGGTAACATCCGCAAATGCTGGAGAGGGTGTGGGGTCAAAGGAACCCTCCTACACTGCTGGTGGGAATGCAAATTGGTCCAGCCTCTATGGAGAATAGTCTGGAGAACTCTCAGAAGGCTAGAAATGGACCTACCCTATAATGGACCTACCCTATAATCCTGATGATTACAGAAGGATGAATATGGGATGACCTCACTCTCAGGCAGAAGTTGAAAAACAAGATCAGAAAAGAAAACACAAGTAGAACCTGAAATGGAATTGGCGTATTGCACCAAAGTAAAAGACTCTGGGGTGGGTGGTTGGGGAGAATACAGATCCATGAAGGATGATAAATGACATAGTGGGGGTTGTATTGTTAAATGGGAAACTGGGGAGTGTTATGCATGTACAAACTATTGTACTTACTGTTGAATGTAAAACATTAATTCCCCAATAAAGAAATAAAATAAAAAATAAATAAAAATAAATCAATTTTTAAAAAAGAACATCTAAAGAAAGCTTAGGATGTGCCAAAATAACCCAGCTGGGAGAGGGTTAGACTGAGGAAAGTTTAATTAAGGCTAGATTTAAAAGATATAGGGAAACCAGAAGATATATTGCAGGGAACTTCAGGATTTATATGAATGGAATAGTTAATACTAGGCTTGAAGTGGCAAGATGCAAGATAGAACTTAACAAAAAGATGAAGTTATCTTAATGGAAATGTGGATTGCTCACCTTGAAAAGAAAAGTGACCTTAGATAGAGATTACAACCATCTTGAGGCTATAGAGAGTCAGCAACATTGCCTCTATTCCCAATACATTTGTTGTTACTTCAAATGTGCTACAACATACCATAGACAAATCTGACTCTTTAGTACACTTGAAAGCGTGTCTCTTTATTATCTTCTCGTGAGAGTCAAGCAGCCAGTGTGAGTGTGGAGGTGACCTTAAGTATTTTCTCTCTGTCTTTATAGCAGAAAGAAATGTCCCTTAAGTATCAGCCATCTGGTGTGGCCGATAAGGACACTCTAAGAGAACAGTGCCACATCAAGATGGCTACCATGATGAGTGGCAACAGGCCTCAGGGTTTCAGGGAAATGTTTGACTTGTTTTCCACTAAGGCTGGGCAGTCCAAATTGTGATCTGAGAAATTTTCCTTTTACCCTGGAAAACACTTTTCCAGCCCTTTCCTATGGTGCCACTAGATTATTACTTCCATTTTCAAACCTTTGGATATATTTAACCTTGATGGAACTCTGACATTTTAGGGCAGTAATTCTTCATATAGGGCAGCGCTCAGATGTCTAGAATCACTTTACACTAATAACAAAAAACTTGTTTAAAAATCACAATGAACTTTTGTAGCATGTCATTTCCCAATATTCTTATAATACCACTGTTTCCATACGACACAGTTATCAATTACACCCACAAACTACAAAGGCAGCCCCAAGATATCTGAAATGTTACAACATGGAACTTGCAGGACTACCTCATTTTGTATTAGAGATTAGCAGAAAAAAACCTTAGCTTTTGGCACCAAGAAGCAAATTATTTTTGGTGTACTATAATTAGATGTGATTTCAGGGTTATGTTATTACCATGAAGTTACATGATTTTGAAAATTTATTTACAGCCTACAAAAACAAAATGACTTTAGAAATGAGTGATGCTAAACTAGTGCCTTGTAAATAGCTCTTTTGTGTTGTAGAAAAAAAATTTCCAGTAGGAAAATGTGGGTTGCTCAGATTCTTGCACTCTTAAAATCAAGAATCAGAATCTTAAATGAAAGATGTGGAGTTATTTAAAGAAGAGCTAAGTATCTTTACTTGGTCAGGGAGGTGGGCAACATTCTGGAAGAACATCATTAAGGTAAAGGGGTGAGATAAAAGACTGATTGCGTCAGAGTTTTGTCAAAGTCTGAAATTTTAGTAACATTTAGTATCCAATGGTCAGAGGTTTATAAACAATAGTTTTGTTCAATGGAAATTTACCAAGGTTTGAGATGACCTGAATATTATACTGGGCACACACTCTTCTATTCTCCACAGTATGTTTATATAACATGGGAATAAAGTGAGACACTAAGGTTAGTCAAGGTCTTTCTTTCCTTTTCCTTTCTTCTTTCCATTTTCCCACCACTAACCTAGTTCCAAACTCTTTCAGGATTAGTAGGAAGAAATTGGGCTTCCCAAAAAGGGAAGATCTGCTGAAAATTAAAGACGCTGATAAGTAATTTTCAGAAGGGACAAGTGGACACAGCTTCTCTTCTCTTCTTTGTTCTTGAAAAAGCTGGTATAAGCCTCAGAGTATAAACCTGACATCTTCCTTTCTCTCTTTAGATGTTCTCTTTCTTTCTTTTTAAATTTTTTTATTTTTATTTATTTACCCTTTTGTTACCCTTGTTGTTTAACATTGTTGTGGTTATTGATGTCATTGTTGTTGGATAGGACAGAGAAATGGAGAGAGGAGGGAAAGACAGAGACGGGGAGAGAAAGACAGACACCTGCAGACCTGCTTCACTACCTGTGAAGCGACTCCCCTGAAGGTGGGGAGCAGTGGGCTCGAACCGGGATCCTTAAACCCCTTGCTCTTCTTCGCGCCACGTGCCCCTAACCCACTGCACTACCGCCTGACTCCCAGTTCTCTTTCTTTTTTGCTATATAGTTTTAGGAGGAAACTTAGCTCAGCTTGGTCCATCTCCACTACCCATTGGTGGTAGACATTAGATATCTCTTTATCTCACCATGAATGAACCAGAATCTTGTGATGGAGCATTGAGGGTCATGTGAGATACTCATCCTCACAATCTGTTTTACTTGAAATTGATTTTTGCCTAATTGATTTAAGTAAAGAGGAGTGTAGTCAACCTTTCTTACTAGAAATCAACCTTACTGTCTAGATTTAAATGCAATAATACATAATTACCCTGTAACTGCCACTGTTACTGTTAACAACATATATTTTTCCTAAGGCTGTGGGAAAAGTGGGTGACTGATGCAAGGCAGAGTTTGTGTCTGGGTCCCTCGGACATGAAAATAAAATGTAGCACATCAACATATTCTGAAGTTCATAGCCACTCACTTCTTCTTCTTCTAGCGTTTGCCCTTCTTCCGTAGCCAGTTAATGGCTTTGAAAGAGACTGGGATCCATGTGGATTCAGTCGGCTAGGAAGGATCTTCAGTTTCCCCAATGAACGGGTACTCACGGGATGCACCACGGGAAGGTCGATCCAATGCATCCCAGCCACTCACTGATACTCAAGTACACAAGTAGTTGGTCAATTTCTATGAAAATCAATGCATTATGTTTCTCAATCTATATTCCCTATTTAGGGACCCTTATAAACTTCTCTGCCTAGAAACACTGATTTTCACTCCTCTCCATATATTTCTGCAGCATATTGTGCACCACTTCCCCACCCTCAACTCCCTAATGGCTAGTCAACCTTATTTCCTCTTAATTATTCCTTCACGGCAATCTCTCTATCACTGCTCACCATCCTACAAGTTCCTTTCATCCCACATCAGTAAATACTCAAACAGGACATTAGATCAAAGGAAAAGGACATGATAATTAAAAATAAAATAATGACAAACATCAATTAACAATTGATCATTCTCTGATGTTAACTGTTTTCTGACTAAAATACCTAAAAGCTGTATTTTCAAAAGTTCACTGACTTTCAAAGAGTATTTTTAAACATTTTTTTGTTTATTAATGAGATGGATAGGAGGAGAGAGAAAGAGAGAGAGAGAGAGAGAAACACGAGAACTAGACATCATTCTGATCCGTGTACTGCCAGGGATCAAACTCAGGACTTCATGCTCGAGAATCCAACACTTTTTACCCACTGCACCACCTCCTGGACCACTAAAGAGTACTTTTAAAAGAGCTTGCACACTTTGGGGGTGGGGGAAAAGTCCTTAAATCTTTAAAAGACGACATAACAGATCCAAATGTTGTCAAATGATAATTTTAAGTAAATAAATGTTTCACACATATTGTTGTATTTACTTTTTGCCTAAATTCCAGAAACCAAGCTATTACTACATATATTAAATGCTGGAACTAAAAAGGCATGGCATATTTAGCAGCTTGATGTTTTATTAAATTTAAGCCAGCTGGTGGCAGTTTGGTAACTGAAGCTACATCACAACTCTTTAAAAAGTCTATAATGTTGCACTGCACTGGAAGCACAAAAAATCATCAACAAAATTTAGGTTATAGGCAGTTGTTAGTTAATTCTCATTAACCTTCAGACTAGGATTTTATTGGAGGAGGCTAACTTTTATACCAGATAGCCTATATGTTTTCCAATTTCTGCAATAACATAAACTAATTTCCAACAAAATAAGCTTATGTTCTGCTAAAGAAAATGAAATTCCTGGGGCCCTAAACAGGGAGTCCCGAGATTCCCAAACAGACATGATGGGCCTAGATCTTGAATAAGTCCCTCTCTCCATTGTTACCAGTCATTTCTATCAGGAACAACAAAATAGACCCCATTTGTGGGTACCCATAGGACCTTGCCCTCAACTTGGATCAACAACAGTAGAGAATGTTCCACCCTCTAAAGGGAGGATGGACAATATACTCTATACTACACCTTAGGAAGATGGGTCCTGATATTGGGGCATCTTGGAACGTTCCTACTTATGACCACAGAATGTGAGCTCAGATTTACAGGGATGCAGAAGTCACATAGGCTCCTAAGCTGAATATGGGCCCCAAATCACATCAAATTGATGGGGTTCACAATCAACAATGTTTATACACCTTTCCCATATTTGGGAGCTACTCTCTTCCCTGATCCAGCTTTCTGGTCCTTCTTCCAGCCATGACATCATCTCCCCAGACAATAATTAGGGTCCACCTGCATATCAGAGTTCAGGCTCAGGCAAAAAGGAAAAAAAAAAACAAACACTAGTCTAGCCACAGGCCCTTTGGAATATAACTAAAATATTCCTACTAGCTATCTACAAAATTGAGGGGCCCCCAACTCTTCATCTGCACTATTCCAGCCTTTAGGTCCATGACTGGTCAACAATTTGGCTTTGTATGTTAACTCTCTTTTCAACCACCAGGTTCCAGATGCTAGCAGGATGCCAACCAGACTTCCCTGGACAGACAACCCCACCAGTGTGTCCTGGAGCTCCACTTCCCCAGAGCCCTTCCCCACTAGGGAAAGAGAGAGACAGGCTGGGAGTATGGATCGAACTGTCAACACCCATGCTCAGTGTGGAAGCAATTATAGAAGCCAGACCTTCTACCTTCTGCATCCCACAGTGACCTTGTGTCCATACTCCCGGAGGGTTAAAAAATAGGAAAGCTATCAGGGGAGGGGACAGGATACAGAGTTCTGGTGATGGGAATTGTGTGCAGTTGTACCCCTCTTATCCTATGGTTTAGTCAATGTTTCCTTTTTATAAATAAAATAAGAAAGAAAGAAAGAAGGAAGGAAGGAAGGAAGGAAGGAAGGAAGGAAGGAAGGAAAGGAAGGAAGAAAGAAAGAAAGAAAGAAAGAAAGAAAGAAAGAAAGAAAGAAAGAAAGAAAATGAAATTCACTAAGTCTCTATTTTTAGTAATGGTTGTCACTTAGATTTGAATGCTATTAAAAAATACAAATATGGAAAGAGAAAGAAAGTGTGATGGGATGATTTTGCAATATCATTCCACTTTCCCTATTCTCTTCAAGCACAGTTTACTAACTATCCTTTTATACTCCAAACATTCTCTTTTAAGAACAGTAAAAATACACAGTTCATATTCTCAAAACTCTTCTCTGTCTCTCCTCTTTCCCTCTGTCTCTAACCCTCTATGAAAAAAAAAAAACAAAGGAAAAAATAGTTATTTGAAATGGTGAATCCATACAGGCATTGAGCCCTAGTCATAATGCTAGTGGAGAACAAAAAGCGCATTAAAGTACCATTACTGTTGTTATTTTTATATTGCTTTGAATTATTTACTCTTGATGAGTATCAAAACACTGGACATGTTTTTCAATGTCATTGGGCATGCATAATACATTCTAACATGTAATGTATTATAGTTTATAATGTCAAAAAATGTGTTGTATCTATTCCAGTGTTTGCAGACTGTCTAGTCCTTCTATAAGCTGAACTGAGATGCCACAGAGATGCCTTTTCCCTTTAGTCTCTCTGTTGGTCATTTCTCTTGTTCACCTCAAATTCATATGCTACACTTTCTTTTTTTTTTTTTTTTTCCTCCAGGGTTATTGCTGGGCTCAGTGCCTGCACCATGAATCCACCGCTCCTGGAGGCCATTTTTTTCCCCTTTTTGTTGCCCCAGTTGTTGCAGCCTTGTTGCGGTTATTATTGCCATTGTTGACGTTGCTTTGTTGTTGGATAGGACAGAGAGAAATGGAGAGAGGAGGGGAAGACAGAGAGAGAGGGGAGAGAAAGATAGACACCTGCAGACCTGCTTCACCGCCTGTGAAGCGACTCCCCTGCAGGTGGGGAGCCGGGGGCTCGAACCGGGATCCTTCCTGCGCTTTGCGCCACGTGCGCTTAACCCACTGCGCCACCGCCCGACTCCCCCTACACTTTCTTCTACACTGTATTATAGGAAGTAGAATGCTGTAAACTACAATTCTCAGTTTCCTTGGTTAACTGCATTCTAGCAAGGTTCAGCTGATGACAAATTATGTTAAAGACTGGAGGACAGGAAGACAGAAGCAGCCATGATATTTCCCCTTCTAGGTTCTTCCCTGAATGCTTCAGGCAACATCTTGTCAGTGGCTGTACTGTCCAGTCTCCTAGATAAACATTCTCTCTGTGCTTCTCAGTCTTCCATGAAAATCTTGCTTGAACCCTGGGCCAGCTCCTCCTCCTAGGTTCCAGCTCACTCCAAGCATCCCTGATTCTAGATTCTGAGACAATTTTCCTTTCTAAACCCTCAGTTTCCTTTCTAAACCCTCAGTTCTTGCAGAAGTAGAACCATTTTATTTTTACAGTCATTAGACTTTGAACTGGTTTATCTTCTCTCTGTTTAATTTTTGCTCTTTGGGCATTTCTGCAACTAGACATTTATGTATTTATTTATTTATCTATTTAAACTGCTATAGGATTATGGCTGGGGCTTGGTGCCTGTACAATGAACCCATCACTCCTAGTAATTACTGTTTTTGCTAGACACAGAAATTGAGAGGAAAGGGGGGAGACAGATATCAACAGAGAGAAAGAGAGATACCTATAGCACTTCTTCAATGACAAACTTTCTCTATGTGGAAGGTTTATGTGTATGTTTATGTGCTCTACTGGGTAGGCTACCACGCAGTCCCTGCCTGTATAGCTTTCAAAATTGCTGAGATACATTGACAGAGTTGCAATGTAGTTAAGTTATGACATGTATAAATAAGATTGCTGTATATATATTCATATAGCATGAAGATTTAAAAGGATTTAAAAAGCATAGTTGGTGACCTATCTTAAATCCCTCCCTATTGAGCTATCTCAAAATGAACTTCTATGTATCTAAGATGATAGTATACAAGATAGCTTCTAAGGACTATCTAGAGTTAGAAAAATAAGTCAGTGACAGAAGTGTATAGGGTCACAGATCTGAAATGAAGCTGTGGTGGGAAGAACAGTTTGCACTCCAAAAGATATTTGCGGAATGACTATTTCAGAAGAAATGTGAAAAGCAGGTCTGGATGGGTTTCTTTTTACTCTCTTAGTTTTTTAGGGTAGAAAGTCTCAACTAAGAAAAAATAATTAATTATCTATGCTCCACATCTTCACACCAAAACATACCTTAAAAGAAAACTTGGTCTGTCTTCTGTAAGCCAGACCTTCTACCTTCTGCATCCCACATGACCTTGGGTCCATACTCCCAGAGGGTTAAAGAATAGGAAAGCTATCAAAGGAGGGGATGGGATAAAGAGTTCTGGTGGTAGGAACTGTGTGGAGTTGTACCCCTCTTATCCTATGGTTTTGTCAGTGTTTCCTTTTTATAAATAAATTAAAAAAACAGAAAAAAAAACCCACTTGGTTACTTCATCTAATTACAAAAAAGTTTTAAGTCATTAATAGATTAATAAATTGTTGAGTACTAAATCAGCATGTAAATAGTATCCTTTAGAAGCAATCTTCTGGGGACCTTTTTTTTTTTTGTAGGCCTGAAAAATAAGGTTATTTAACCTCAGTTAAGTTCCCTAACTTAGGGATATGATTAGGGTTTTGTTTGTTTGCTTGTTTTGCTTTTGTTGTTGTTGTTGTTTTACTCAACAGGAGAAAACTATAGTCAAGAGTATTAGATATCAGAATGTGTCCAGAGACAATGAAGCCTGAAAATTTATCTTATGGGCTCATGAGTCTAACAGATCTGGCCTTGAATACTACTCTTCAGTCTACTAGCTAGCTGCAAAACTTTGAGCAAGTCATATCAATATCTTTATCTTAGTTTTCTTAACTGTAAATAGTTGTAACAGAACAGATATGCGTTGGATACTTTTGAGGATTAATTGAAATGCATTTTATAAAGTATTATCAAAGCACCATGACAGGTTCTCAGTTACATCCCTTTGGCACAGGCCAAATAGCCCCATATCTAGATGGTCTCTAACAAACTCAAAGCCCCCACTCTTATCTTTTGCTAAACTCATCTTTTGTTCTTTGGGACATAACTCTTTTCAGTAATAAATGTCTTTTATTTTCCCATAGAAAACACAGGAAGAAGAAATAATTCAACAGCTTGAGAGACAACCAAGTGGTAAGCATGATACTTTTCTTTCCTTCTTAAAAAATTTACAAATTTGCTTCTTCTTCTTCTTCTTCTAGCGTTTGCCACAAATTTGCTAAAAATGATTATCTCACTCCATGTGTACTTTGGTTAGGGAAAGGGTAATATATTCCACCTTAACTAAAAAAAAAGAAAAGTGCAATTCTATCAAGCTAGCTTCTCTTAGCAGATCCTGTAACAGATGACTATCATCTGGCAGAGTATGAAAATACCAATGTGTTTTGACCTAGACAGAGGTTATTACCATTTTTTCAAAAACATAAAGATACATTTGCACACATGGCGGAAAGTACACAGACCGGCATCAGGATCCCAGTTCAAGCTCCAGGCTCCCTACCTGCAAGGGGTTCGTTTCACAGGAGGTGAAGCAGGTCTTCAGGTGTCTGTCTTTCTCTCCCCCTCTCTGTCTTCCCCTCCTCTCTCAATTTCTCTCTATCCTATCCAACAACAATGACAGCAATAACGGCAACAAAAGGGGAAAAATTTTTAAGTTTTTTTTTTATTTAAAAAGAAAACGATACATTCAAGATTCTATAGTATCTACATAGAATGTCTCAGGATCTCTGATATCAGTGATTTCCCAGGTTCATGAGAGGGAAGACAGTGATAAACAGGAGCCTGGAGATGCTGATGCCACTAACTATCCCATATGATAATGAGATGGCAAATAAATGTTGTTATATTCTTTCAACATGTATAGAGCTGTATAACACAGAAACTAAATGCAAACCTTGGTTTCCAGCTACTACCCACAAGTTAATGGTTTATCAGTTATAACAAATGTTGCACACTACTGCAAAATGTTAATAACTGGGAAGCTTTGCAGGAGCAGGTACAGGAATTCTTTGAATTTTCTATAAGCCTACATCTCTAAAGAACAAATATATTACTTTTCTTAAAAAAATAATAAAGCAATTATAATCAGCTAGTCATTACTTATTTACAACTACTTCTTGAAGGTTAGTTGGTGAGTTCTGAAGGGGGAAAGAGGTCTAGTGTTAGTGACAGAGAGGGAAAGAAGAGGTATTTTATAGGCTATGAGATAGGAAATCCTAGCTCTGCCACCTTACAGACTATAGTTCCTTGGTCAGTTAATTCATGATGGTGGATTTATATGTTTCTTTTATATGGAAATAATGGCATGAGACCCAGAGAATTGGAATGAAAGTTAAATGATGGAGTATGTGAAAAACTCTAAGTATTCTGACTAACTAAAAAAAGATGGTAGTGATGATGGCTATGAGGGTGGTGCTTAAATAAAAAAAAAAAAGATGAAGATTAAAAGGGAAAGGGGTGGGAGTCGGGCTGTAGCGCAGCAGGTTAAGCACAGGTGGCGCTAAGCTCAAGGACCGGCATCAGGATCCCGGTTCGAGCCCCTGGCTCCCCACCTGCAAGCAGGTCCTTTCACAGGCAGTGAAGCAGGTCTGCAGGTGTCTGTCTTTCTCTCCCCCTCTCTGTCTTCCCCTCCTCTCTCCATTTCTCTCTGTCCTATCCAACAACAACGACATCAATAATAACTACAACAATAAAACAACAAGGGCAACAAAAGGGAATAAATAAATAAAATAAAATAAAATAAAATAAAATAAAAAAGTAAAAGGGAAAGGGGTAAACCATTGATTTGCGAATATCAGAGAACTTGAGAATGTTTCAAGTTTTCAAATTCATTTGCTATCATCACCAGAAACCTATGTCCATATTCAAGTATGAATACAACCCTATAGATAAAACCAAAACTAATGGGAAAAAGCAGAATCTTTAAAAATAATTATAAAACTATATGACTAATACTGAAAATTTTCCTCATTTTAGCAGATGGGAAAACATTCTAAAGAAGGTTTAAACAAAGAAATTTCTAAATATTTCCTGAATAAACTGATAAGTTTTAGGGGAAAGTTAGCATTATGTTTTAGTTTCATTTTAATTATCTCTGACAAAGAGTTCAAATCTAATCAGGACATATCAGAATTGGGGTGTCTTCTTTTTTAAAAGAATTCTACTTGATTCACTTACAACTTATTTTCTTCCCTGATGCGAATAATATGCCAAATAGAAGTCCAAGCCAAGTGAAATGCCCCAGTTTCCATAGCAAGGTCTGAAGAGGTTTAATTCTATTAAATGAAGAGTCCTGTGCCCTGGATTTGCTACAGAGCCTCTATTTTAAGCAACTCTTCCTATTGTTCTGTTTCAGGGGCTCTGTTCTCCAAAGTTTTGATTTTGTCTGGATGTCTAAGTGTAGGAAGTCATATGATTCAGGGCTGCATCAGGTCCAGAATTTAAAATGCTAGAGATGTTTTAAAGTTATAATAAAGAAGACTTAGAATCCATTACCTCATCCCACTGAGGATAAAACTGAGGTCCAAAGAAGGCAGCAACTTCACTCCAAGTCCCACAAACAATAATAAGACAAGATCTATACCCAGATCTGTGTGACTTCAGAGATCATACTTTCAACCACACTTTTAATTTCTGGGTTCTTGAACCTTGACGCCCATGTGATTCTGTCTTTGGGATGATTCCCACTACAAAAGCACAATTCCAAGGGCAAAATTAATTGTAAAGAACCCAATTCTTTGTTTATATGTATTAAGAACACTGAAGAATAACAAATGTACAGTCTAAACATGAAATTCTCATCCCCCTCTTATCAGAACATCTTAGCAACAACCCCAAACTACTCTCTACACCTCCTTTATCCATACCAATGAGCTTTTTTTTTAAGCAAAGTGCTCAAATTCCCTTGCTTTTTTTTTTTTTTTTTTTTAGTATTTTTATTTATTTTATTTTTGAGAGAGATGCAGAAAGAGACAAAAACACCAGAGTACTGCTCAGCTCTAGCTTATGGTGGTGCAGGGGATTGAACCTGAGACTAAGGAGCCTCAGGCATGAGAGTCTTTCTGCATAACCATTATGCTATTTCCCCTGCCTGAGCTTTCATTTTTAACTCATTTTTTTAAAAAAAAATATTTCATTTATTTATTAACGAAGAAGATAGTAGAGAAAGAGAGTAAGACATCACTATGGTACATGTGCTGCCAGGGATTGAACTCTGGACCTCATGCTTGAAAATCTGATGTTTTTTGTTAATTTTTTAAATTTTTTAATTTTTTTTTATTTAAGAAAGTATTAATTAACAAAACCATAGGGTAGGAGGGGTAGAATTCCACACAATTCCCACCAACCAATCTCCATATCCCACCCCCTCCCCCGATAGCTTTCCCATTCTCTATCCCTCTGGGAGCATGGACCCAGGGTCATTGTGGGTTGCAGAAGGTAGAAGGTCTGGCTTCCGTAATTGCTTCCCCGCTGAACATGGGCGTTGACTGGTCGGTCCATACTCCCAGTCTGCCTCTCTCTTTCCCTAGTAGGGTGGGTCTCTGGGGAAGCTGAGCTCCAGGACACATTGGTGGGGTCTTCAGTCTAGGGAAGCCTGGCTGGCATCCTGATGACATCTGGAACCTGGTGACTGAAAAGAGAGTTAACATACAAAGCCAAACAAATTGTTGAGCAATCATGGACCCAAATCTTGGAATAGTGGAGAGGAAGTGTTAGGGAGGTACTCACTGCAAACTCTAGTGTACTTCTGCTTTCAGGTATATATTTTGCAGTAGTTTACGGATACATGTGAACATATGCTCTCTCACAGAAACTGGCGTATATCTAGTTTTGGGGACTTTGTTAGAAAGTGAACCACCTGGGATGGAATTAGAGTATACTATGAAAGGAAAGGTCTCACCCGAGTAATGAAGCTGAAGGGTTGTCATTCCACACGTGAAGTCTCTGGACACAGTCTGAAGTGAAGCATGTTGAGGTGGCAATCATGTTGATTAGGTTGTGATCGGCAGATGCAATATTATTTGATATGGATTGGGAGAGGCATACGGGAAAGTGGGCCCTATCCAATGGTTCCAGGACTGGGGGAAGTAGAGGCTCTATAGTGGAGATGTGAGGTTCCTGCTGTCTTAGGGTTTTAACTCATTTTTATCAGATCAGTTCATGACTGTTAGCATAAATCCTTTACATTAACCCTCTTCCTTCTCATTTCACTCTCACTCTAGCCCTCCCCTCCAGTTCCATTTTCCCAATGTTGCAGTTCCAAACCCTAAAGAATCCATTTTAAAGGGGCCAGGTTGTGGTACACTTGGCCGAGCTCACATGGTGCAATGTGCAAGGACCTGAGTTTGAGCCCCCAGTCCCCCACCTGCAGGGGGAAATCTTCACGAGTAGTGAAGCAGGGCTGCAGATGTTTCTCTGTCTCTCTATTATCCCTTCCTTCTCAATTTCTGGCTGTCTTTTTATCCAATAAATAAAAAATAATAATAGTACAACAAATTTAAAAAGATGCCATCTTATAAAGTTAAGCTTTTCTTTTTTAAAAAAAATATTTTTTATATTTATTTTATTTATTTATTCCCTTTTGTTGCCCTTGTTGTTTTATTGTTGTAGTTATTATTATTGTTGTTGTTGTTGTTGGATAGGACAGAGAGAAATGGAGAGAGGGAGGGGAAGACAGAGAGGAGGAGAGAAAGATAGACACCTTCAGACCTGCTTCACCGCCTGTGAAGTGACTCCCCTGCAGGTGGGGAGCCGGGGCTCGAACCAGGATCCTTATGCCGGTCCTTGTGCTTTGCGCCACCTGCGCTTAGCCCGCTGCACTACAGCCCGACTCCCAGTTAAGCTTTTCTTAAGCAAAAATAGTCTTAGAACTATTTGTTTTGGGCAAATGTAGGGAGAAGAGTAGAGCATTTTCAAATAGTAAAACTTTGCCTTTCTCTATACTTCTGAGATATCCTAAGTCAGGACCTAAAACTTCACTCATTTCTGCATCTCTTATATAGTTTCTTATTGCTACACATCACAAGGAACAACACTGATTTTTTAACAGCATATATTGAGATGTGTGGTAAAACATTATACCCTTAGAAATTTAGATAACTCTATTGCCCCAGGCACATTCATTAATTTTTTATAAGCCATTAGAGTAAATTATATTTTCCCACTATTACTGAAATAATACATATTCCATCCCATGTGCTCTTCTCAAATGTGACTTTGACACTTTTCCATTGGGAGGTACAGCCAATGTTCTCTCTCCCAACTTAGACTTTTACAATTGCTCCAATCAATAAATTAGAGTGAAAATTATGGTGATTTCCAAGATTAAAACATAAAAAAGATATTGTCATTTCTAGCTCTCTCTTGAGTTGTTCACAATGGGGAAATGAGTTGCTCTGTGGGGGGAATAAAGGAAGAAAGAGAGAGAAAGAAGGAAGAAAGAGAAAGAAAGAAACTCTGCAAGAGGAACTAGAATCCCAACCAACAAACAGCCAGTACTCCATTGCCAGACACGTGAATGAGTCATGCTAAAAGTGAGCCCTTTACCTCTAATCAAGTCTTCATAAGGCAGAAACTGCAAGTGAGGACAAGAGCTATTCCCTTTCATCTCAGTCCAAATATCTGAACAACAGAAAATGAAAGTTACAATACATCAATTTTGCTACTGCAATCATAAAATTTTGGGTTGATTTTTATGAAACAATAAAGTATCATTAATACCTAATATTGGATTTTTCCGGGGGCTGGGTGGTAGTACACTGGGTTAAATGCACATAGTACAAAGGACAAGAACCAGTGCAAGGATCCCGGTTCCAGGCATCAGCTCCCCACCTTCAGGGGGGTCGCTTCCTAAGCAGGTCTGCAGGTGTCTTTCTCTGCCCCTTTCTATCTCCCACCCCTCATTTTCTCTCTGTCCTATCCAATAAAATGGGAAAAATGGGGAGTTGGGTGTCGGGCCTTTAGCCAGCCCCCCCCACTCTGCTCCATCCTCCATTGCTGATACTATGGTCTATTTACATAATCATTGGTTTGCCTGAGACCCACCCTGCCTGCAAGGTATTAATTAATACCACCAGTTAAAACCTTCACAACAGTTGCTAAGGAAGCTTTCTACCTTCCCATTCTTTCCTTTTCTCCACCCCCTTTCCTAGCCATTTCCTTTTCTGACTTGCCACTTCTGGTTCAAAATATATAAAAGCGTTGTCTCTGATCAATAAAGACATTGTGTTCCCACTCTACCACGAGTTCCTGGTCTCTCTCCTGCATCGCTGAGTAAGCAGCAGCCAGCCCAGGTTGGCTCCAATCGAGTTCTCTCCAACCCAGAGAGCACGTGCCTGGGAAGAAACACCCTCACGCTAGTCCAGCAACTGGGCAAGAGCTCAGTGGGCTAAGCACACATGGCACAAAGTGCAAGGACCAGCAATAAGGATCCCGGTTCGAGTCCCCAGCTCCCCACCTGCAGGGGAATCACTTCACTGGTGGTGAAGCAGGTATGCATATGTCTATCTTTCTCTCCCTCTCTGTGTTCCCCTCCTCTCTCCATTTCTGTCTGTCCTATCTAACAATGACGACTTCAACAACAACAATAACTACAACAACAATAAAAGAAAAACAACAAGGGCAACAAAAGGGAAAATAAATAAATAAATATTAAAAATTATTAAAAAATGGAAAAAATGGGAGAGAGAGAGGGGGAGGATTCAGGAACAGTATATTTTTGAGACAGGCACATCAGAGTTATTCCCAGCAGTAACTCTGATGAGAAAAAAAAAGGAGAAGAAAAAGAAGAAAGGAAGAAACCTGCCTAAATTTATATAATTATCATGGTAAAAAGCTTAACTATTCAAATGATGAAGAACATTTGATCATGGAGCCCTAAGTAGACTTTATCATTCAGGGGTAGGGATCAAAACATCCACGTTTTTTAATGTCCTTACTGTTTTGAAAAATGAAAGAAAAGAAGAGGAGAAAAAAAAATGAAAGAAAAGAAAAAGAAAAAGTAAGTCCATCCACCAGCTGTGACCAAAGAGACTTCTGGAAAACAACCACTAAAGAATTCTGGGAACCTAGCAAAAGCCTGATGATGGCATCAGGGTCAAGAGAGCATTGTTATTTCTCTGGGAGACAAGAGCCAAGCTGATATATATTCACAGGCATAAGCATTACTGAAACAGGGATGTGGCACACTGTCCAGTAGGTTCAGATAAGCTATGGGAAATACAGTTTTCCAAACAAGCAGTTTATAAAGGAAAGACTGGGGAGAAAAAAGGATACTCTTTTTTTTCCTCTGAGCCTGAAATCTGATATACAGATAGATCCAAGTTATTGGTTGGGGATATGATGTCATGGCTGGAAAAAGGAGCAAAAAGCTGGATCAGGGAAAAGTAGCTACAGACCCTTTGGAATATAACTAAATTATGTCTACTACCTATCTACAAAACTGAGACCCCCAAATCTTCATCTGTACTATTCCAGCCTTTAGGTTCATGATTAGTCAACAATTTGTTTGGCTTTGTACGTTAACTCTCTTTTTAACCACCAGGTTCCAGATGTTAGCATGATGTCAACCATACTTCCCTGGACAGACAACCCCACCAATGTGTCCTGGAGCTCCAATTCCCCAGAGCTCTGCCCCACTAGGGAAAGAGACAGGCAGACTGGGAGTATGGATCAACCTGTCAATGCCCATGTTCAGCGGGGAAACAATTACAGAAGCCAGACCTACTACCTTCTGCATCCCACAATGACCTTGTGTCCATACTCCCAGAGGGATAAGGAATAGGAAAGCTATCAGGGGAGGGGATGGGATATGGAGTTCTGTGATATGACTTGTGTGGAGTTGTACCCCTCTTATCCTATGGTTTTGTCAGTGTTTCCTTTTTATAAATAAATTTTAAAAAGAGAGAAAAAAAATTTTAAAAGGAAAGAAAGAAAAAGGATACTCTATATTTGTTAAAACAGTTTGGTTTTCCCTATTTTCCACACTTCTCCTGAGAACACAAATATCCTTTGACAGTCCACAATGTCCCATTAAACACTGAAAAGATTTGCCAGATACCACTAGAAGGAAAGAATTTAGGTTAGTAATTCTTTTTCTTTGACACTAACCCTCATATAAAACTGGGTAACTCCCCTCTTTGACCTAAAACACCAAACAGCTACTTGGGAAAGACTCATTTTGAAATATATTTGTGTGGCAGGTGAGAATTGTACCACTGAACCACCAATGCTTCCTGAAATGTATTTGTGATAGTAACTTGTGAGTTAGTTTCACCCTTTTTATTTGGAAGGAAGAAATAATCACAGTTTACCTAGAGCTTGGGAACTACTATAAGATTAAATATAGAAATAATCATGATAGCTTAATATTATAGGCAGGACTTTGCTTCTTGACATAGAAGAAGCATAATATTCCTTCACTTTTTCAGTGTGATAGTGTCACATCCCCTCTTGTCAGGAAATAGTGAGGATGTGGTTGAGTTTGGCAGGGATGGACCTGAGGTGTGCGCCTGTCCTATTAGTCTCTCTCTCTACCGAGAGGTTAAACAAGAAGGGACAGGAGTAACCCCAAAGGTGTGCCTGGTCCTATCAGACTCCCTGCCTCAAAAGCACCCCACATTCCTGATATTATAGCCATTAGATAAAAAGAAAGGGGGAGATGTCGGGTAATTGTGAGACACCCTTTCTCATGTCCTGTTATCACATTAGTAGAAAATCTTCATTATGTTAGAATGACGCTGGAATCAGCCCATAGAAAGCAGGGTCACAGCTTAAACACAGTGATGGGTTTGTGAGCACTAAAGCTGGACCCTTGGTCAACAAAACTCCCCAAAGCTAAATTTCTGCTATGTGCAAAAAATAATAATATATGAATAAGAAACCAGGAATTCATAGGTGCTCAGTAAACTTGGAATAGGGCTAACATTTGTAGCCCATTATGGTTAGCAGTTAAGATAGCCATTGATAAGATTTCAATAGTTCATTCTGAGATACTCATGTACCCACTTAGGATTTTAGCTCTGAAGGCCACAGTATGTACTGCTCACTCTCCATATATTCATATGGCACAGTTATCACAGAAAAGACTCCATTACGCAGTCCATGGGAAGGGATGCTCCCTCCTCTGTCTTCTCAAGCAAGAAGAGTTCAGTTCTTATTCATCACCAGCTGCCTTCAACACATGCATTTGTCCCATGAATGAAAACACATTTCACTTGTATACAATGCTAAGAAATAAACCTAGTGTCTTATTCTTGCATAGTGCTGATGAGTGGCCTCTCTGGCCCAATCTTCTCATCTTTTATTAGGGCAGGGGAAAGGGAGACACCACAACACTGCTCCAGCATTCATAAAGCTCTTTCAGTGCTTTCCATGGGGCTCCCATGTGATTACTCAGGCTCAAATCCAGGGTCTCTAGCAAAGCAAGGAATGTACTGTCCCTGGGAAACTCCAGGGCCCCACAATTCACCTTCAAATTTTATTTCCTAACCAATAATTGTTATTCCTTTGTGTGACAAAGGGGTTCTCTATAGCAATGACCTAAAGTCACTCACATTTGTCCAAAGGATCTGTCTTTCAATTCCCAAGAATATGCTCAGGAATCACAAAGTGAAAAGTGTTATTTCTAACATTAATACACAAAAAGAGGAAGCAACCTCAGTGCATAACTTCTACCTAATTCTAGCACAGAATGTTAATAAGCAGTAATACTTTTATTAAGATAGAGTATTTGGAGAAATATTTATTCATCTGAAACAGCCTAAGAAACAAAAGGCACTGTAGACTGGGGAAAATAAACAAGCAGTCAGTGAGGTTGAATGTAGCTTGTCAAAGAAGCCATAAAATGTGCTCAAATGCATAGGAGAAAAATTAAAGATCAAAAGGAAATCATCATATTCAAGCACTTCTGATGTACACAGCCTCTCCTCTCCTGGACTTTGAGGAGCAAAGCAGTCAGTGGTAATAATTAAGAAAGCCTGCACTTGTTTTGTGAATAAATATTTCATGATATGTCATCTGCTTCCAAGAGGAGCCATAACATGCCACAGCCACTGCATACTTAGCAGTTGTGAAATGACAAAAACTGGGCTAATTATGCTAAGATCACACAAATTTAGAACCGAAGGTAGTGGAAGCTGACAGGCCATGTCAAGGGCTATGAATTTGGGTTATAGATGGAACTCCAGGAGTTAGCACTGTCAGCTTGTTATGTACCAGGCACCCCTGCAGGTCTTACTCACTGGGGCACCCTTGCTGAGAGTTCTAAAAAGCACTTTTTGGCAAGAACAGCACTTCAGGGCTTTCAGAAACAAGTGGACCAAAGCCAGAAGGGGCTGAATCCTGCCATTCTCTGAGATCTTTTAGGCTCAGATTGAAAATCATACTGCCTGTTTTGACTTTTTTTTTTTTTTTTTGTATAGACAACTTCTTATTCCCTATAAGGTCTAGTTTCTTTGTGTGCTAATTCCAAAAATACATACCAACAACCTACTCAGTGTTATGTACAGTTTTAGGTAGTGGGGATACAAAATAGATGTGCCAGCTCTTGTGACTATCTCAGTCTAGAGAAAAGACTATCGACAGAAGAAATCAGTTCTGTTTTAGCAATGATGCATGCTAACAAGAAAGGCGAATCATGGAGTGGGAATGGAAATTTTAAAGTAGGTCTGTGAAGGTTGGGGTTTAGGAACTGCAAGAATGAGAGTCCTCATGGAGAATGAGTGGAACCTGCAGTAAGTGAGAGGAGGAGACGTAGCTATCAGCGGAAAAGAAAGCACAAAGGACAAGATGTATCTGAAACTGGAGAAATAGCCAGTCTGTCAGAAGATTGGAAAGTTATGGAGAGCATGGTTGGCAGAAGATGAAGTCAAATGAACCACAGGGATGACCAAATCATGCCAGTCTTTATATAGGCAACTTGAAAGTGTGAATCCTCCCCTGAAGAGCTGGTAGTCACCAGAAGATAGAGTACACAGGGAATATATTATCTAATTTAACCTTCTTATTGCATAGTCTTGGTGTGTGTGTGTGTGTGTGTGTGTGTGTGTGTGTGTGTGTGTGTGTGTGTGTTTTGAGAGCAGACCGCTGCAGGTAATGCCAAAAGAAGGGAAACAAGTCAGGAGGTTGTTAAAACAATCCAGGAGAGAAATTATGGCAGGTTGCTTTAGGGGTTGCAATAGAAGCTGAGATGAAAAAGGTCAGAAATGTGGTCTGGGAGGTGGCTCAGTGGATAAAGCATTGCGTTCTCAAGCATGAAGTCCCAAATTCAGTCCCTGGCAGCACATGTACCAAAGTGATGTCTGGTTATTTCTCTCTCTCCCTTTCCTCCTATCTTTCTCATCAATAAATAAATAAAATTGTTAAAAAGAAAGAAAGGAAGAAAGAAAGAGAGAGAGAGAGGGAGGGAGAAAGAGAGAAGGAAACAGAAAGGTCGGGAGGAAGAACTCTAAGAATATTGTTATGGGCCCTTTGGAATATACCTAAAATAGACCTACTAGCTTTTTCCAAAACGGAGACCCCAAATCTTCATCCACAATATTCCTACCTTTAGGTTCATGATTAGTCAACAATTTGTTCTGCTTTATATCTTAACTCTTTTTCAGCCACCAGGTTCCAGATGCTATCATGATGCCAATTGGACTTCCCTGAGCAGAGAACATTACCAATGTGTCCTAGAGTCCCGCCTCTCCAGAACCCTGCCCGACTAGGGAAAGAGAGAGGCAGGCTAGGACTATGGATGGACTTGACAATGCCCATGTTCATCAGAGAAGCAATTACAGAAGCTAGACTTTCCACCTTCTGCACCCCATAATGATCCTGGGTCCATACTCCCAGAGGGATAAAGAATAGGGAAGCTATCAGGGGAGGAAACAGGACAGGGAGTTCTGGTGGTGGGAGGTGGGAATTGTGTGTAAATGTACCCCTCTTACCCTATGGTCTTGTCATTATTTCCATTTTATAAATAAAATTATATATATATATATATATATAAAGAATATTGTCATGGATTAGATGTGGAATATCAGAATGAGAGAGCATCCAAGGATGACTTGAAGAATTTTATTCTGAGCAGTTGAAAGAATAAACACTTAATAGACCAACAAAATATCTCACTAGAACAGTATACCTGGTTTGGCATGTGTGCAACCCAGATTCAAATCCAGCCCCAATAAAATTAAAGAAAGCACCAAGAATATCCATCTTTGAACATAGTATAAATCCTAGGTAAATTTAAACATATCCACATCCAATCCATGACAATATTCATATAGTTCTACCTCCTGATTCCTCTCATCTCAGCTTCTATTGCAACCCCTAAATTTGGAGACTTAATAATTCTCATTACAAAGAAATAGGAGGAAAGGGGTAGATAGCATAATGGTTATACAAACAGATTCTCATGCCTAAGGCTTCCAAGTCCCAGGTTCAATCCCCTGCACCACCCTAAACCAGAACTGCTCAGTGTCCTGGAAAGAAAAAAAAAAAACATAATGAAAAAACAAGGCACAAGAGCTGTTGTTTTCTTCTTAATCTCATATACAGTTTATGGGTTTTGGAGATTAACCTGGTTTTTCTGACTTAAAATCAAGTACTTTATCCTCACTGCCACATTCATGGGTAATGTGTATGTCTCTCTTCAAGAAGCATATACTTTAGTAGTAGGAGAGATAAGGCTAGAGATGAGATTCTGGTGAAGATGCTGGTGCTCAAATTAAAAATATTTATGACAATCCCAAATGAGGTTAATTGTTTGAAGAAACCTAGTGATATGATCACTGGTTTCTTCTTTCTATCAAGGAGAGGGAGTGTGACGCAGTCCATGACACCTTTGTAAGGTCTTCATGGAGAGATAGGAGAGGGAGTTCACTTTCCTAGTCCCGGAACACTAGTCCCAATATTACTCATGGTGTCACCTTGGTAATCAAGATGCTTGAGATGACCACAAATTACCGCAACTTTGAATCAGTTCCTTTTTTAATAGTTTCTAGGAACTTTGATGGTGGAATACCTATAGATGAAAGCTTGATTCCTTTGAGAGAGAGAGCTAGTCTGTGTTTGCATTCAGAACAAGCCAAAAAACAACTAATAATTAAATGATGCATTTCCAAGGTCTAAAAGCATCTTTGATTCTCAACTAGCACCATGATTAGAATTCACAATTATCATTATATATATTATATATCCACTATCATTTTGGAATGCAGGAGTGATCTGGCAGTGACATCTGTCACTCCTCTGACAGCTGGGGTTGATTCAGTTGATCTGGCTGACTAGATGAGTGTCCCTCTTCCCCTCACCACCCCAGGTGTGTTCTTCCCTGAGCTGCACACTCCATCAAAGAGGACAGAATTCCTGAATGGAGACAGCCTAGTCTTTGGTGGATGCTTCTGTACTCTCTTGCTAGAACCTCCAAACAAGCTCTCAAGGTCCATTTGGGGTACTGCCACACCAATTTGAGATATGTGCCAGAATTTCACATTGTAACTACATTATAGTAGACTTTACATCTTACTTCACTATTACAACATGGAAGAGGCTAAAAGATTTGGTGTGTGTGTGTGTGTGTGTGTGTGTGTGTGTGTGTGTGTGTAATTTTTTTTCTTTTTAATTGCCACCAGAGTTATTGCTGGGGCTCAGTGTCAGCACTATGAATCCATCACTTCCAGCAGCCATTTGTATTAGATAGGACAGAGAGAAATTGAGGGGTAGGGGGAAGAGATAGAGAGGGAGAGATAGAGGAACACCTGCAGATCTGCTTCACAACTTGTGAAATATCTCCCCTGTAGGTGGAGAGTGAGGGCTCAAACCTGGGTCCTTGTGCATTGTGATGTATGCACCCAACCAGGTGTGCCACTGCCTGGTCCCTGGCTTGAATTTATTAACATTATCATTTTATAGGAGAGGAAATAGAAGTTATTTTGCTTGTGGTTACATAGTAAGAAGTGTTGGATCAAGGACTTGAACCCAAATATTGTGATACCACATCAGCTACACTTACCATAGTGACATGCAGTTGCATAGCATTTCATGGTTTGCTGCTCTTGCAAAGCAAGACCGTAAAAGAGCGGAAGTTTGAACCCAAAGCTTTGATTTCTCTTTCCTACTATATATTCTAGTGACACCCAATCTTTCATGGTTAAGATAGAGTTACAACTAACCTTTTTGGGATGGAATTTAAAATGGATTCACAAGATGCTAAAATTTTTCTCTTTACAGAAAAATGGTCATAATTCTGACATCATGATATTCCAAAAATGTTGGCTTTTAGTGGTCATATACACACCCAAACACTGAGAGACACTCATCGTGATCCTACATCATCTTTCTCCACAGGACTTTCTATGGATGGAGTTATCCTACTAAATTGGATCAGTTTTTGATTTGGCATTATTAAATGCCAGTTAAATGACTATGCGTTTAATTTTGACATTTGTAATCCACCCCAGATAAAAGTCCTCAAATGTCAGTAGTCACCCACATGCTATTCAAAACCCCAGATTCACAGTGGTCCCACACTTTCGTGATTTCCTTTCCTATTTTCTGTGTAAACACTCATTGTTTTCTAAATGTCCTTGTTACATCAGCCAAAAATAATTCTTCACTTACAGCAACCCACTCAGATAGTTTTCCCTTCAACTTTGCATCTGCATGTCCAAAAGAAAAATGAATATCACAGAATTTGGAGCACCAGAACTGCTGATTTTTTTAGTTCTGTATAACTGATTAAGGAAGAAATATAAGTATTGTGTTAATGAATAAATAGGAAAGATTACTTAGGCTATCTCACATATGGAAAAAGAATCTTCTTAAATACTTTGGAATCTCCTTTTTTCTCCCTTTCCTTCTCCCTCCCCTTCTCCCCCCTCTACCCTCCCCTTCCCCCTCTTCTCCTGCTTCTCCCCCACCTCATGGTAATTGATGGAGGATTTGTAGCAAGTGTAAAATCTTAAAATTCTGCTGGTCACTTTGTGTTTTAATATAAGGACAGAAGAAGAAGCTAGCATCCCCTGAATTAATTCTTTCCTGGCAATGCTCTACTGTTGAATAAATGGTACAGAAAGCAGCTTTGAGCTGAAAAAGTTACAGCTCTACAAAGATACAACAGAGCTACTTAAAGTCCACCAACTAACCTCTAAGTTTTGGAAAGCTCATCTAATGAGACCAAAAATATGGTACTGAAGATGTCATTCAGCTTGCTAGTGAATATCCTCTCTGCTCATTGGCAGTAAAGGAGCAACATCATAATTACCTCTCTAAATCTTTCTGTCTGCATAAAAGTGATCCTGGAAGAGCAAGGAAGACCAGTTTCTCCTCTGCCTGTCAAAATTCCACCATACCAGTGAGTCAAGCACTCAGGATACATGGTAAAATACTATAATCATTGCTAATGAACCACAAGTACTCCTGTTCTAACCTATTCTTCATCCTACCTCTTTCATATTCATTCCCTATACTCTTAAACAAACAGCAATTAAACAACATCCAGTTATTAAAAATCTCATTCTATTATTTAAAATTATCTATGGGACAAGGAGGAAAAAAGCACTATGGACCATTAACAAACCGTTAGAGAAAAATAAGTTTCAAATAGTTGACAACACTTAATCCCAATCTGATGGAAGAATATTTTATAAGAATATCAAATGTCAGGCTCAGGCAAAAACTAACAAAGTCATGGGCCCTTTGGAATATACCTAAAATAGACCTAGTAGCTATTTCCAAAATGGAGACCCCAAATATTCATCTGCAATATTTCAGCCTTGAGGTTCATGATTAGTCAACAATTTATATGGCTCTATATGTTAACTATTTTTCAGCCACCAGGTTCCAGATGCTAACATGATGCCAACCAGACTTCCCTGGGCAGACGACTCCACAGATGTGTCCTGGAACTCCGCTTCCTCAGAGCCCTTCCCCACTAGGAAAAGAGAGAGACAGGCAGGGAGTATGGATTGACCTGCCAATGCCCATGTTCAGTGGGGAAGCAATTACAGAAGCCAGACCTTCCTTCTTCTGCACCCCATAATGATCCTGGGTTCATTCTCCCAGAGGAATAAAGAATAGGAAAGCTATAAGGGGAGGGAAGGGGACACAGAGTTCTGGTGGTGGGAATTGTATCCCTCTTATCCTATGGTCTTGTCAGAGTTTCCATTTTATTAATTAATTAATTTTAAAAGAATATCAAAACACTGTAAGTGGTCTTCTTGGGGATCATTTAGCATGCTTCACCTTTGAGCTGTACTAACTGTAGAACCAAATGAGATAATTTACTACTTTTGGACCAACCAACACTTCTTTAATTGAATATTGTTCAACTTTATTTAAAAAATATACACTACTTGAAAAATTCACATTATCCTTGCAATATTTTTAAAATATAGCTGCCTATAAAAGCATTAAAGGCAAGACCTTCTGTTATCTTCCAAAAAAAAAAAAAAAAAAACCTTAGGGCGTGAGGAACTAGCATAACAGTTATGCAAAAAAAAATTCATTCCTGTTCACTATCAACCATTAATCCCCCAGTAAAGAAGGGAAAAAAAAAGTCATGTCTTAGACTCTGAGGTCCTGGGTTCAGTACCCAGCATCACAAGTCAGAGCTGAGCAATGCTCTGGTGTCTCTCCCCGACCCACCCCCAGCTCTTATTAAAATAATAGAAAGTTTGGGGGCAGAGCCAGGATGATGACTTTGGAGCCTCAGCTGCCCTGAGCTCCAAGAAAGCAGCAGCTTGCAACCCGGGATCCTCTGGATAGGGTAGGATACTGGGCTGTCTGTAGGAGAGTGAACAGGTGCTGGTCAGAGTGACACCAAAATACAGTCCCATAACTCTCTCTTGGGCTGACAAAAGGAGGTCAGGGGGACAAAGAAAATCCTTTGATTATTTCTGAGCTCAACCCCCCCAACCCCAGTACCAGCCCCCCAGGGGCAGCGCAGAGCCATATATAAATTTAACGCAATACCCATCAAAGTTCCACCAAGCTTCTTTAAGAAAATAGAACAAAACTACAATCATTTATATGGAACCAGAAAACACCCAGAATTGGCAAAACAATCTTGAGGAAACAAACAGAAATGGAGGCATCACACTCCCAGATCTCAAACTATATTATAAGGCCATCATCATCAAAACACCTGGTACTGGAACAAAAATAAGTACACAGACCAGTGGAACAGAACTGAAAGCCCAGAAGTAAACCCCCACACCTATAGAAATCTGATCTGTGATAAGGGGTCCCAAAGTATTAAATGGAGGAAAGAGGCTCTCTTCAACAAATGGTGCTGGGAAAACTGGGTCAAAACATGCAGAAGAAAGAAACTGAACCACCTTATCTCAGCAGAAACAAAAATCAACTCCAAATGGATCAAGGACATGGATGTCAGACCAGAAACTATCAAATACTTAGAAGAAAACATTGGTGGAAAACTTTCCCACCTAAACCTCAAGGACATCTTTGATGAAACAAACCCAACTGCAAGGAAGACTAAAGCAGAAACAAACCAATGGGACTACATCAAATTGAAAAGCATCTGCACAGCCAAAGAAACTATCATACAAACAAAGAGACCCCTCACAGAATGGGAGAAGATCTTTACATGCCATACATCAGACAAGAGACTAATCACCAAAATATACAAAGATCTCAGCAAACTTAGCAACAACAACAACAACAAAATGACCCCATTATGTTGTTTTCGTTCGGGAGCTCCAGCAGGCCAGGCTAGCTTCGCGGCTGTGAACAGATGACCAGGGACTCATGGTTGAGCTATACGCAGTATCTCTTTATTCATGCAGGACGCAGCGCAATCTCAGCTGAGCTAGGCTAAACTAAAGTACCCTAAAACTCACAATGCTGTCTTTATATATACTTGCCAAGTAGGGTGTGACAAGGAGAGGATCAGGGTGTGACAAGGAGAGAGGGCAGAGCAAAAACATATCATGAACCAGTGGGGATTGAACCAATGCCCTGCAGTGGTTATGTAAATAGAATACAGTGGTTATGTAAATAGAATACAGTGGTTATGCAAATAGAATGAAGTGGTTATGTAAGCAGGGGAGATTAAACCAAATGAAACAGAAACCAAATGAAACAGAAGAGGTTTTAGAAGTATACCAACACCCATCCAAAAATGGGCAGAGGATATGAACAGAACATTCACTACAGAAGAAATCCAAAAAGCTAACAAACACATGAAAAATTGCTGCAGGTCACTGATTGTCAGAGATATGCAAATAAAGACAACATTGAGTACCACCTCACTCCTGTGAGAATGGCATACCTCAAAAAGTACAGCAACAGAAAATGCTGGAGAGGCTGTAAGGACAGAGGAACCCTTCTGCACTGCTGGTGGGAATGTAAATTGGTCCAGCCTCTGTGGAGAGTAGTCTGGAGAACTCTCATAAGTCTAGACATGGACCTTCCATATGACCCAGTAATTCCTCTCCTAGGGAATAGTCCCAGGACTCCATAACAGCCAACCAAAAAGATATTTGTACACCTATGTTCATAGCAGCACAATTCGTAATAGCTAAAACCTGGAAGCAACACAGGTGCCCAACCACAGATGAGTGGCTGAGAAAGCTGTGGTATATATACACAATGGAATACTATGCAGCTATTAAGAACAATGAACCCACTTTCTCTGAACTATCTTGGATGGAACTAGAAGGAATTATGTTAAGTGAGCTAAGTCAGAAAGATAAAGATGAATATGGGATGATCCCACTCATCAATAGAAGCTGAGAAAGAAGAAGAGAAAGGGAAGCTAAAAGCAGGATTTGACTAAATCTGGAGTAGGGCACCAAAGTAAAAACTCTGGGGTGAGGGTGAAGGTGGATGTTCTGCTTCATGGGGCAGGGAGCAGGGGAGGGGGGAATGCATTGGGACAGTCTTTTGGTGGTGGGAATGGTGTTTATGTACACTCCTATTAATTTGTAGTCATATAAATCACTATTTAATTAATATGAGAGGGGAAAATTGATTGAATGTCTCAAACTTTTTAAAGTACAGACTGAGTCTTTTTAATACATAGGCTGAGTTAAAAAAAGCCATAGGGTAAGAGGGGTACAACTCCACACAATTCCACCAGATCTTGGTATCCTATCGCCTCCCCTGACAGCTTTCCTATTCTCTTTTTTTAAATTTATTTCTTTATTGGGGAATTAATGTTTTACATTCAACAGTAAATACAATAGTTTGTACATGCATAACATTCCCCAGTTTCCCATTTAACAATACAACCCCCACTATGTCATTTATCATCCTTCATGGACCTGTATCCCTCTGGGAGTATAGACCCAAGGTCATAGTGGGATGCAGAAGGTGGAAGGTCTGGCTTCCCAACCACATGATAAGGGGTCATATGTTATAAAGAGTCATATGTTGACTCTCTTAAAAGCTTAGACCAGGGAGAACAGAAGCAACCATTGGCACAGCTATATACAAATAATATCAAAGGACATAAATTACGGTGATGTTGTATATGCCACAGCAAATCCTAACAAAGGGATTTTTCAAAGTTAACCCAATTAACAAATAATGTGATCATAACAGTAACTATCTATTGTCTTCTTGAACCCTAAGACAGCAGGAACCTCACATTTCCACTATATAGCCTATATTTCCCCCAGTCCTGGAACCTTAGGGTGGGGCACACGTTCCTTCATGCTTCTTTCAATTCATACCAAATAATATTGCATAGGCTGATCCCAACCTAATCAAAGCCACAAGTACCACCTCAGCATACTTCACTTCAGACTGTCCAAAGACATCAGGCATGGAATGTCAACCCTTCACCCTCATTACTCGGGTGAGATCTTACTTTTCGTAGTATTCTCTAATTCCATTCCAGATGGTTCACTTCCTAACAAAGTCCCAAAACCTAGATATAGACCAGGTCCCATGAGATAGAGCATATGTTCTTCACATGTACCCATAAATTAGGGCAAAATATATACCTGAAAGCAAAAGTACACAATAGTCCACAGTGAGTCAGTATAAAGTTCCAAATGAAATAGTATCTAATTAGACTTAGATACCCTCCTCACCTACTTACTATTACAGTTCTCTCACTCACTCCAAAACTAACCTTAGCAAAGAAGAACTGCAAAAGATGAATAAGAGCAAGAGACTGGCATACTTTAATGATGACTCTTTAGTCACTATCAGGCCACCCCATCAGCTGGGGCCCTATTTGTGGAGTCCTGAGATTCCCAAACAGACATGATGGGCCTAGACCTCAAATAAATCCCTCTCTCCATTATTACCAGTCATGTCTATCAGGAACAACAAAATAGACCCCTTTATGGGCCCCCCACAGGACCTTGACCTCAACTTGGATCAACACTGGTAGAGAATGTGCTATCCTCCAAAGGGAGGCTGGACAACATACTCTATGCTACACCTGAGGAAGATGGGTCCTGATATTGGGGCAGCATGGAATGTTCCTACTCATGACCACAGAATGTGAGCTCAGATCTACAGGGATGCAGAGGTCACATAGGCTCCTAAGCTAATTATGGGTCCCAGATCACATCAAATCAATGGGGTTTATAGTCAACAATACTTATACCCCTTCCCCATATTAGGGAGGTACTCTCTTCCCTGATCCAGCTTTCTGGCACTTTTCCAGCCATGAGATCACCTCCCCAGGCAATAACTTGGATCCACCTGCATATCAGGTTTCAGGCTCAGAGAAACTAACAAACAAAAAAATATATATTATAGCTACAGGCCCTTTGAAATTTAACTAAAATATGCCTTCTAGCTATCTGCAAAATGGAGGACCCCCCCAACTCTTCATCTGCACTATTCTAGCTTTTAGGTCCATGATCGTTCAACAATTTGTTTGGCTGTTTATGTTAACTCTCTTTTCAGTCACCAGGTTCCAGATGCTACCATGATGCCGACCAGACTTCCCTGGAGAGACAACCCCACCAATGTGTCCTGGAGCTCCACTTACTTCCCTAGAGCCCCACCCTACTAAGGAAAGAGAGAGGCAGGCTGGGAGTATGGATGGACCAGTCAACACCCACGAGCGGGGAAGCAATTACAGAAGCCAGACCTTCCACCTTCTACATCCTACTATGGCCTTAGGTCCATACTCCCAGAGGGATAAAGAATAGGAAAGCTATCAGGGAAGGCGATAGGATACCGAGATCTGGTGGAATTGTGTGGAGTTGTACCCCTCTTATCCTATGGTTTTGTTAATGTCTTCTTTTTTAAATAAATAAAAAAATTGAAATAATAATAATAGAAAGTTCACAGAGGTAAATGACTATTTGGATCATTATTTCATGAGAACATATAATCGACTAGATTGATAAAGCTGTTGTTCATCTCAATCATCTTGCTGATGATGTATTGGTTCTCAGATTTCCCCAGTGAATCTCCTCTTCATAAGAAAATCATTGTGCACACTAAGAAAGGAAATTATATTTCTTCATTCCTTTTCTTCTTTCATTCCTCCTTCTTCTCTTTCTTTCTTTCTTCCTTTCATTGAGAGGGGAGGGGAAGGTGGAGGAGAAAGAAAGACAGACATCTGCAGACCTGCTTCACTGCTTGTGAAGCATCCCTCTTGCAGGTGGGGAGCAGGGACTGGAACTCCAGTCCTTAAATGTATCCTTGTGCACAATACTATGTCAGCTTAACCGGGTATGCTACTGCTGGGCCCCTAGGTCCTACTTTACTGAATGCAAAGTGCATGCATAAATTAGTTGATATTCTTTAGCCAAGGCTATTTCTCTCATTCTATTTATGTATCCAAAAATTTATGTACATTAGTATAGGTTCATGGATATTTTTTTTTTCATTTTTTTTTTCCTCCTCCAGGGTTATTGCTGGGTTCGGTGCCTGCACCATGAATCCACCGCTCTTGGAGGCCATTTTTTTTCCCCCTTTTGTTGCCCTTGTAGCTTCGTTGTGGCTATTATTATTGCCCTTGTTGACGCAATTCGTTGTTGGATAGGACAGAGAGAAATGGAGAGAGGAGGGGAAGACAGAGAAGGGGAGAAAGATAGACACCTGCAGACCTGTGAAGCGACTCCCCTGCAGGTGGGGAGCCGGGGGCTCCAACCGGGATCCTTACGCCGGTCCCTGAGCTTTGCGCCACTTGCGCTTAACCCTCTGTGCCACCGCCCGACCCCCAGGTTCATGGATATTTATTTCACTGTTTGGATCATGATTCAATAATATCTTATCTTTTCTGCCTCAAGTATTTTCATCTTTGGCCACTGGTAATTCTTTCAGTGTCCCTTTGACATACACCCATCATTCCGAAATATCATTCATTTTACCACTTTTTGACCCTACAAGATGCTTCAGGTTCATTTTGTATGGTTCCTGCCCCATTCCTAAAACCAGCCATTTCTTTAATGGGTTCCTTTTATTGAAAAAATTGTATTGTAAATCAAGATCTGACTCTAAGTAGGCCAAATAATACTGAGGTTACATTGCATAGAAGGATCCCATCATTGACAGAGTAAGGAAACACTTGTGAATATACTCAACTATGTACTAACATATACCTACAGAAATAGTTCTACATGCAACCACTTATATCTATACCAAGATGGAGATCTATACTGATGCATCTAAGAGCAAGCCATTACCACTTACATCCTTCTAATTTACTCCTCTGATTTGTAAACTCCTACTCCAACAGTGAAAAAATTCGACACCTGCACTCTCTACCACTTCTCTAGAGATTTGAGTATGAATAGGGTTGAGAACAATTAACCTGTTCAGATTAAACTTATCTTCCCCCCTATTTCCCAGTGCCTAGTCCCTGCTTCACAATGAGTGCTCAAAAATGCTTGTTGTTTGAATCTGCAGCGAATGTGATATGAGGTAATGTGGATAGGATGTAGGTGAGGAAAAGAAGGAAGAGGTTATGATCTGACAATTTTCCTCCTGGGAAATATCCAAAGGAAGCAAATACACCCATTCAAAGAGATGTATACATACCTATGTTCATACCAGCACAATTTATATCCCAAGCTTGGAAGCAACCCAGATGCCCAACAACATCATGCCCAGATGAGTGGCTAAAATTATATATATATGTGTGTGTGTATATATACATATATATTATAGTATATATTATAATATACTATGATATAATATACTACATAGTATTATGCGCAAGGATACATTTAAGGACTGGAGTTCCAGTTCCCGCTCCCCACCTGCAAGAGGGATGCTTCACAAGCAGTGAAGCAGATCTGCAGATGTCTATGATATATTATACTACTATAATATATACTATGATATATATATATATATATATGCTGTTAAAATTATGAAGTCATTTCATTCACCTTATCTTGGATAAAACTTGAAGGAATAATGTTAAGTGAGATAGTCCAAATGTGAATGGCGAATACTAGATGATTTCACTCATAGGTGGAATTTAATAAACCAGGACAAAATAGAAAACATAAAAAACTTGGACTAAGTCTGGTGTATTAAACCACTGCATGGAACTCTGGAGAAGGAGAGGAAAGGGAGTAGGGGGAGGTTGGGTGCATGATGGTGGAGAAGGGCCCAAGGTGGGGTGAATGTTGTATAGACACCTGTCACAGGGAGATGAGATACTGTGCCCATGTATCAACAATTTTACTGTAAACCATTAACCCCCCCAAAAAAAAGTAAATTAAAAAAAACACTGCCTTAAAAACTAGATGAGGTGGGGGAATGGAACAATTGCCCTCACATACATATGAAATGCTGCATATGAAGGCCTCTGCTTTATGTTTTCAAATCTACACAGAGCTAAGAGGAAAGTAAGCAGGCCAAAAATTCTAGCAAGTAGGCTTAGTTATGAGAAATAATTTCTCCACTATAAAAATAGAGAGCAGCCTGTGAAACTCTAGTCCCTGTGAATCTATTTAAAATAATAATAATAAACTTCTCTAGCCATCCTTACTAAATTAGGTCAGCTGAAAATGACAGTCTGAGAAAAGAGCAAGAACTAAGCCCTTGTTCTGTCAGGAAAAAAAAAAGTCCTTCCTGAGTCAAGACACCAATCCCTTGCAAGCAGTATCTCACTTGCAATGGATTTCATCCATAGGTAAGGATAGGCAGATTATACCATATCTCTTCTTAAGCTTTCCTTCCTTTTATTCATTCATCTCACTCATCCAGTGTGTCTCAGATTGTTTCTCAGACACACCTCAAACACCCAGAGATCATCTAGTTTGACCGCAGTTCTTGTTAATTTCTTCCTCTCCCTCCCATGCACACTGAACTTTCACTTCAAATACCTTATGTTCGGCCTCCAGGGTTATCACTGGGGCTTGGTGCCTGCACTAGGTATCCACTGCAGCTAGAGGCCATTTTCTGTTGTTTTTGACGGGTTATGTTGTTTTCGCGAGGCTGGCTTCACGGGCGGGTAACAGACGACCAGGGACTCATGGTTGAGCTGTAGGCAGTATCTCTTTATTCATGCAGGACGCAGCACAATCTAAGACGATCTGAGCTAAACTAAAGGTACTGTAAAACTCACAATGCTGTCTTTATATATACTTGCGAAGTAGGGTGGAAACAGGATGTGACATAGAGAGGGTGGAGAGAAAAGTGACTGGCGAAAATCAGAGTGTGACAAGGAGGGGGCAGATTAGGCAAGAATCTTATCAATGAACCACAAATGCCCTGGAGGGAGGGTGGAACTTGTTAACAGTGGTTATGTAAATAGAATGACGTGGTTATGTAAATAGAATAGTGTTAAGCAGGGGGGATTTAAACCAAATGAAACAGAAGGGGTCTCATGCATACCAACAATTTTCCTCATTTTTGTTGCCCTTGTTGCTGTTATTGTTATTGTTGGATAGGACAGAAAGAAATTGAGAGGCAGGGAAGACAGGGGGAGAAAAAATAGACACCTGCAAACCTGCTTCACTGCTTGTGAAGCGACACCCCTGCAGGTAGGGAGCCGGAATCTCCAACCAGAATCCATAAACCACTCCTTGTGTTTCACGCCAAGTGAGCTCAACCCACTGCGCTATCTCCCAGTCCCCCAAGCATCACTTCTTTGGAGAAGTCATTCATGATTACATAGTCTAAGTTATAAACTCCTTTCTTCAATATCCTTCAATATTTCTATCCTATAAAACAGTGATTTCAGCTTATAGATAAACACTGCTAGTTTTAGTATCAATTACTTCTCTATCCTCTTCCATACTGTGATGGCATCATCCAAATTATCTACTATGACATGAAAAATGACCTCAAAATTTAGAAGCTTGGAACTTCCATCGCCATTGTTTTGTTCACGCATCTGCAACTTGGTCAGAGGGTGATGGAAAATGTCTTTGTTCCACACAGCATCACTTCTACTTGTGCTGACAGAGTTGCTCACAGATGGTCTTCACGTGGCTACATGTGGGACTGGATGTTATTTTATCTGACACTGGGCCTCTTCAGGGTGGCTGTGTTTCAAGTACTCCAAGAGATAGGGAGTGGAGATTGCAAATTTCTTAAGGTCTGACACTGGAAATGAGCAGGACATCATTTCTGCCATCTTCTAATTGATCAGCAACCACAGAGTCAAAAACAGGAGACAGATCCTCCCACCTTCAATGGGAGAATTTTGCAACCTATACTTAAAATTATTCAGGGGGCTAGGCAATTATTTACGGTGCTAGGCAGTGATGCACCAAGTTAAGTGCACATAGTACGAAGCACTAGGACTCGCACAAGGATTCCAGTTTGAGACACTGGCTCCCCATCTGTATGAAGGTCGCTTCGCAAGCAGTAAAGAATGTTTGCAGGTGCCTATCTTTCTCTCTCCCTCTCTATCTTCCCCTCTCCTCTCAATTTCTCTCTGTCCTATCCAATAAAATTGGGGAGATGGCCACCAGGAGCAGTGGACTCATAGTACAGGCACTGAGCCCCAGCAGTAATCCTGGAAAAAATTATTCAGCATGATTTCTAAGTTTCTTTCCCTTTGTATCCTGAGCAATTAGCACAAGGCCTGGCATAGCACAGACAATGAACTGAATATCGTTGTGCATTCTGTCTGTATGCCAGGAAGCTTGTATCTGGTCACATTATTTCTGAGCTGATTCTTAGCTTTATAATTGTCTGAATTTAGCATATAACAATTTGTTTCACCAAACCAATACCTAGGTATCTCATATAAGAAAGGATTAATTCATCCAAAATCATTATCAGATTCCCAACAAATGTTCTTTTAGTTGTGAGGGAAGATGGCAAACAAGCCACTTTCACAATTAGCAAAAACGGCAGTTACAGACATTTGCTTGAAAACAGTGTACTTCAAATTATTTAAGCATGACTAAGGCAAGGAATAGCCACCTACAGTTGACATTCAGCACCACTCACTGCAGAACTCAAAGCCACTGATCTAAAACCACTGGATAAATCTGCATAAACCTTTCTTGTAAAAGTCTACCCAGTTATTAATTCTAGTTAGTCTAATTCATTAGTCATTCATTTATTCATACTCAGCCTTCTCTTTCACTCACAACTGTTAAGTGGAAAACCCTTACTGAGCACTTAATATGTGCAAATGACTATCTGTGTTAATTTTTAATTATCACAGCAGCCCATGAGATTATTTGTTATTATCCTCCTCATATGCAGGAAAGATACTATCCTAGTGCCACAGTGCCATTCGTAGTATTTATAATTTTCTGTGTTTCTACCACATCAAGTACAAGTAAGACCTGTGACTTATTTCTTGCCAATGCTTTGCAACCAACATAATGGATGTACTAACCACATGGTAGTGTTATCTTGAAGGTATCTTTCTTCATTTTAGCTTTGAAGAAAAACAAACCTCAAAACTACAAGGAAATGAACTTTGCCAACTATGTGTTTTAGCTTGGGGGTGCACTTTCTCTGGCCTACACATGAGAATCCAGTTTTTCAGAGGCTGCATTTTCATTGTTTCTTTGTAGAGTTATACCCAGACTCCTGCCCAATGGAAACTGTGTGATAATAAACATGTTCTGTTGTAAGTCACTAAGTTTGTTTTAAAATCTTGTGTAACAATAATAGATAACATATCCATGTTATGAATGATGGAATGGGAGATATTAAACATGTCCCCAGTCCCTCCATAGATGTTTTTTAACCACCAGAGCAATGTTAAGCTCTGTTTTATGATGATGCTAGGCACTGAATTTGAGAGCTCAGAGTTAAACATGAAAGTTGTTCCATAAACATTATACTGTCTGCCCAGCCCCTACATAGACTTTATTATTACTCTTGCCATTTTGTATTTGTGACTAATAGGGGGTTATAAGATTACAACACCCACCACTAAAGTTCTGTGTTCCTACCCTCCCACTTCTCACCATAGTTTTCATAAAGTCTTAAAAACAGTCTCTTTACTTGTTTTGTTTTGTTTTTGTTGTTGTTTGTTTTGTTGTTGTGCAGGTGCATGTGTATCAGTTCTCTAGATTCACATATGAATGAGATTATCCAGTAGTTGTCTATACTTACTTTGCTAAGCATAATCAACTCTAGTTCCATCCATTTTGTCCCACAGGACACAATGTTGTCTTTTTGTGATTGCAGAGTAGTATTCCACAGAGTATATGTCTAATAACTCCTATAGCCAGTCATTTGTTGATGGGCATTTTGATTGCTTCCACTCTTTGGAATAATGCAATTATGAGCACATGGATGCATATGTCTCTTTGAATTAGTGTATGTTTATATTTTTGATAAGTACCTAAGAGTGGAATTGCTGGGTCACAAGATAATTCCATTTTTCTTTGTTTAAGGACTCTCCGGGAAGTCTTCCAAAAGGACTGCATAACTCTCCATACCTACCAGCAGTGTAGCAGAGTCCCCTTTTCTCCACAACCCAACCAACATATAATTGTTTCCCTCTATCCATTTTGCAAACTCATTTCATGTGTCTATGATCTCCGTAAACATCTCTGTATAATAAGTTTACTTCCCTACATTGACAAATAGTACATAAATAGGAAAACACATCCATGGGACATTGCTGAATTTACTTTATCCTCAGTGCTTTTAATATGTTCACTAGTTTTATCACAATGGTTTTCTTTGCTTGTTTTATTGTTTTTTATTTCAACCAGAGCCTTTCTCAGCTCTGGCTTATGGTGCATGGGATTGAACCTGGGACTTTGGAACCTCAGGCATGAGAGTCTGTTTGCATAACCATTATGCTATCTACCCCTGCCCCCTCCATTATATCTTAACATAATAACAGAATGTACCATTTTGAGCACTTATAATATGCCAGGAATTGTACTAGGAGTTTCAAGAGTAATAGGTTCATGTTCTGCTTTCAATACTAAATAGCTGTCTAGAAAAATTACTTGGGAGTTTAATTTTCTCTACTACAGTAGAGTTACACACCAAATAGACTAGCAACACAATAGTGGGAAATACTGACTACTAATGGGGAAGCTTCATGGAAGGAGGCATTTGGCATGATTCTGAAAAAAAAAAAAAAAAAGATTTAGTCCATAGGAGGCAGAAATAAGAGAAATGACTGCCCAGAAAGGGAAGCATCATGTTCAAGGATATAGAGGTGACCAATACTAAAGCTTAGGGTAGCAAGAAGCAAATTTTACTAGAGTATAAAGGGCAAGAAAAACTAATGGCTTATAAAGGGAGAAAGTAGTTTGGGGACAGAGCAAATAGAATTTTGAATGCCAAAAAGTAAAGACATCAAAAGAGGAATAGGAATAAAGAGTTCTAATTTCTTTTTTGTAAACATAAGTATTTAAAGTTGCCTGAAATTTAAATTAACATCATTACTCCTTGTATAACAGAGTTCTGGATAAAGAAGGACATTGTCACTGATCATTAAAGCAATGTAAATGAAGACGAGATATCACTGAAAACCTTTGAGAATACCATACATTAGAAACAACAATAACAAGGGGAGTTGGGCAATAGCCCAGTGGGTTAAGCGTACGTGGTGCAAAGCACAAAGACCGGAGTAAGGATCCCGGTTCCAGCTCAAGGCCAGCTCCCCACTTGCAGGGGAGTCGCTTCACAGGCGGTAAAGCAGGTCTACAGGTGTCTGTCTTTCTCTCCCCCTCTGTCTTCCCCTCCTCTCTCCATTTCTCTTTGCCCTATCTAACAATGATGACATCAATAATAACTACAACAACAATAAAAAAAGAAAGAAAGAACAATAACGTGGTCTGGGAGGTGGCACAGTAATAAAGCTTTGGACTCTCAAGCATGACGTCCCGAGTTCCATCCCTGGCAGCACATTTGCCAGAGTAGTGATTTCTGGTTCTTTCTCTCTCCTCTTATCTTTCTAATAAATAAAATCTTTAAAAAAATAAGAAGAATAAAAGTAACAACAATAGCAACAAATGTTGGAGAGGGTGTGGGGGAACAGAGATATTCTGCACTATTGGTGGGAGTATACATTGGCCCAACGTTTATGGAAAATAGTCTGGAGATTTCTCAGCACATTAGAAATAGACCTACCCTGTAACTGAGCAATTTCTCTCCTGGTGCTATACCCAAAGGAAAGCACCTATCAAAAGAAATCTATGTATAAATATGTCCATAGCAGCATAATCTGTAAGAGCTAATATCTGGAAGCAAATCAGATGTCCAATGTCAGATGAGTGGTTTAAAAAAAAACAAAACTGGGAGTTGGGCAGTAGTGCAACAGGTAAAGCGTAGGTGGAACAAATTGCAAGGACTGGCATAAGGATCCTGGTTTAAGCCCCCGGCTCCCCATCTGCAGGGGAGTTGCTTCACAGGTGGTGAAGCAGGTCTGTAGGTGTCTATTTTTCTCTCCCCCTCTCTATCTTCCCCCTCCTCTCTCCATTTCTCTCTGTCCTATCCAACAACAACGACATCAACAACAACAATAATGACCACAACAATAAAACAACAAGGGCAACAAAAGGGAAAATAAATAAATATACATTTTTTTAAACTTTGATGTATATACACAATGGAATATTACTCAACTATTAAAAATGAGATTGTACCAACAACCATGTCCAGTAAAGAAGCAACTACAGAAGCCATACCTTCCACCTTCTGAACCATATAAAGAATTTTTTCCCATATTCCTAGAGGGGCAAACATTAGGGGAAGATGAACAGAGCGTTCTGAACTCTAATTCCATCAGGATCCCAGAGAAGAAGAAGGGAAGAGTGAGGAGGAGGAGGAGGGAGAGGAGGAGGAGAAAAAAGGACACTCTGAAGTAGTAGGTGTGACTTACAAAGGAAGAAAAAATAGGCAAACACCTTCCAGATACCAAGTTGCAGATGCTACCTTAATTCCATTCTGACTTCTCTAGGCAGATGACCTCACCAGTGTGTCCTAGAACCTTACCTCTTGAGAACTCTACCCCACTAAAGAAAGAAAGAAACAGGCTGGGGGTATGGATCAACCTGTCAATGCCCAAATTCAGTGGAGAAGCAATTACAGAAGCCAAAACTCCTACCTTCTGCACCCCGGCCAAAAGAAACTTTTATCCATACTCCCAGTGGGGGAGAAGTGATAGGAGGAAGAGTATAAGAGGGCTCTTTAGGAGCTGCAGAGAGAGAGGATGAGAAGGGTAGAGATATTTGGATGAAGGAATAGGGTGATGTGTGGCTTGAAGGGGAAGAAAGGATTGGACCTGAAAGAAAAAGGGGCAATTCTGTACAAATGTAGACAGATAGTTGTAGAGATGATAGTTAACCCGTGTCTGCAACGTTGGGAGAACTGAGGTGGTTTACAATGGAGGGACTAGGGATTCATAACTGGTGGTGGGAACGATGTGGAATTACATGTAATTTTGTAAATAAATACTAAATCACTAATAAAGAAAGAAAAAGAAAAAATGGGCAAATATAGATAATAATAGAATTAATAGTAAACCCATATCTGTGATTTTCTTTATTCCCTTTTGTTGCCCTTGTTGTTTCATTGTTGTAGTTATTATTGTTGGATAGGACAGAGAGAAATGGAGAGAGGAGGGGGAAGACAGAGGGGGGAGAGAAAGATAGAGACCTGCAGACCTGCTTCACCGCTTGTGAAGCGACTCCCCTGCAGGTGGGGAGCCAGAGCTCGAACTGAGATCCTTACGCCGGTCTTTGCACTTTGCGCCACCTGCACTTAACCTGCTGCGCTACAGCCCGAGTCCCGACATCTGTGAATTTTTAGAGAACTAATGTAGTTTCCAATGGAGGGAATGGAAACACAGAACTCTGGTAGTGGGAAAGGTGTGGGATTATACCCTTGTTACCTTAAGATTTTGTAAATCAATATTAAATCACTAATAAAAATAAAAGTAAATGATGAAGTCATCACTTTTGAGTCATCTAGAATGGAACTAGAAAACATCATGTTAAGTGAAATAGGCCAAAAAAAGAATGACAAATACCAAATGATCTCACCTTTAAGCAGGACTTGAAAGACAGGGACAGGGAAGGAGAACACAAATTGAAAGGTGGTCTGGACACAGTGTATTACAAAAAAGAAAAAAAAACTTAGGGGAAGAAGGGGAAGGAGGGTGGAAGAGAACTGCGGGGTCCTGGTGCATAATAAAACTGTACTCACATATCAATAACTGTGCTGTAAAGCATTAACCCTCTTAATAATAATAATGGTGATGACATTTTTTAGTGTGTTCAACTAGTGATCATATGCAAGTTTCTATAAAATAAAGTCTTATGGTATAATACAAATAAAAATAAATTTATTCTTATTTTGAAGATCTCACTGAGACAGTACAAACACTGGAAAGTCTTCAGTAGGAAAACTTACATGTTTCACCAGTGTTTTCAAAGTATTCATTGCTCATGGTTTTCTTTCGATGAACATGGATTAATACCTTCTACAAATGTCAGATGCATTGTTGCAGAGGTTCCATGATCTATATTCCTCCACTTTATGTTGAAGAAAAGTTTATTAAGGGAATGTTCAAATGTTTGTTACTCTTCACAAGTGGGTTTGAAGGACAATTTCTCTTCTATATTTAATGAGAAAAATTGACTAAAAGGGATGAAACTAAGAATTTCTCTACAAGCTTGCTCACCATCTAATAAAACTTTATTGAGCCATTCTTTTCTGCTTCAACAAAAACCCAGGAAAATTGTAGCATACACTAGTATTTTGGCTAGCTGAAGCACCCAAACAGAATTGTCTAGATATAAGTATCAGAGGATTCCACATTAATTACAAGTGTCTATTAGAAGGACTAGACTAGTTGTGCGAGCAAATAAATGAGGCCAGGATAGATCTGTAAAGGCACAGGGTCTAATATAAAACAGAGCAAAACTACCAGGGGGTCTTCACTGGGATCAGGAGCATGATTCAGCTATAAAATGATTCATGACTGCTGTGTCTCTCTCCTTCCATAAAAACAGTCCTGCCTCATGAAAGGATACTTTACCGTCCATTTCAGGCAACAGATCCAAAGATACAGCACAGAAAGGGAGCATAATTTGGCTATAAAAATGTTGTAATAAGTGATTTTATATAACTGAAATGCCAGTTCCTTTACTACACCCTCCCACTCATTTTACAGCCAGTTAATATTTTTCTGAACTTTTGTGTTGTATTCCACTCAGCCGCCTCTGCAATCTTTTTTGCCTATTTTTCTGCCAGAGCCACAAGAATAAAGCTGTCAGATGGTCTGTGGAGCCATTTTTCTTGTCTAGCAAATTGTCTAGAGGAAACCATAACCTCCTACCTGCTCCACTATATAATTGAAGTAACCTTTCTTAAGAAAACAGAATTTAAATATTCTTTAGATGTGTTATTTACAGCATCTAGGATGGAAGGAGCGAAAATATATTTTGTTGACACCTTTTGACCTTGTTCCAATGGGAACAGGGTAACTATTCCTATTAAGCACGTCCTTGTCATGCTTAGAGGGATACTATACAACTCTCCAACAAGAAAATCTCAAGGTATTTGAACCATAATAATAAATGCACCTGCTCCTAGGGGAAGATGGATACAGAAAGGAAGTGCCCCAGAAGAAGATTAAGAACCCAGTGAGCTAATGGTATACAGTGGTTAGGCTTTGAATGTGATGAGGATTTATAGTTTCAATTAGTGTTGGAGAGCAATTTTAGAAAGTTATTAGTAGGCGGCTGGCATTCGCAAAGATGGCTCATTTGTGTATTGCTCAAGATTAGCTGGGTCTTTTAGTTGTTTACAAACACAAATGGTGACTTGCACTGAATGTGCGGAAGTGACTGCAATATTACATATTCAGAGCTCTTTAGCAGAGATGATGCCTGGTGCTTTGGTTCCTTAGTACTCCTGTGTGGGCAGAGCAAAACTCAATTTTGCAACATTTTCTTCCATTACAAAAAAAGTTGAGTTTCTCCACCTGTTCTAAGCTCTGCTACACTATTTCAAATGCATCATTTCCCTATTCAACACATTCCCTCGTATTTAAAATTCTTAAATGCCTCAGATACTCCATGTTGTGCTACTTCAAATACAAATTAATTTTTAAAATCTCCCTACTGAAATGTTTTACAGTGAAACACATAAATCTTTACAGTTGGAATGCGCATTATTTTTCTCTTTTAAAGTCTTTGGAGCATTATTAACATGGTGTAAAAATTCTCAAATAGATTAGAAACCTGGTTTAGGCATCCAAAATCAGACACACACAAATGTGTTCAGTCCCAGGGTATAGAAAGCTACACCTGGCTCGTCTCACATCAAAGCCTGGGGAAGTATTATATCACCTTAACCCAGCAGGCCTTGACCTCAGTATCCCAAAGAGGTGTTAAAAAGTTTCATTTACTACTTCAAAGGGGGAGTACTAGATAACACTTCCCATTCATGGTCAAACATATTAGAAATCCTCATAAAATAGCAAGCTCTTAGTCTAAAGGCGAAGTTCTCACCACAAAAATAGCAACTTTTTTTTTTCCACAAGCATATTCCTTGATCCATTTGGAATTTACTTTTGTGTTTGGTGAAACATAGTGGTTCAGTTTAACTCTTCTGCATGTTTCAACCCAATTTTACCAACATCATTTGCTGAAGAGACTTTCCTCTCCCCATTTAAAAGTCTGGGCACCTTTATCAAAGATTAGATGTCCATAGGTGTGGGATCACAAGCGTTATTCTATATGACTACTGGAAGTATGGTTCTTTGATCCCCAAATTCAAGTATGTAAGACATCTTCAGTTTTATTTTTCCCTATGTATGTATACTAGTATTTTCTTATTTGAAAGATATACATTTAAAATATATGTACTTTCTTAAAAATAAATGTACTTTCTTAAATCATATCAATGTATCCAAATCTTGCTTCCTTCAGTTGAGGGAAACTAATATGTGACACGAAATCTAGATGCATCTGACAGAAAACTGGCAGGGTCTATTGACACTGAACCTTGGATTCTTCCGTAGACCTTTGAAAATACGCATTCTACTCTCTGTTATAAGACACACTGTTATGTGTCTGTCCCCTTTGTTCATGTATTTACATAAGATAATAGGAACTTAGATCCTATTTTAGTCTTGATTTTAACTTTAGTCTTGCAAAGCTTCAAAGGCAAACAGATGATTTTAACTTTAGTCTTGCAAAGCTTCAAAAGCAAACAGAACAAATGTCTTGTTCTCTGTTTGGAATGGAAAAGAGAATTCAAACATACTAATAGTTCAGAAAAATAAAACTTACCCTGCTTCAGTCTGTTGCAAGTATAAGGATTTCCCCCTTCCTACTCCAAAAATGAGAGTCTTCTCAATTTTAATTATTTGGGGCTTAACTGGGGGGGGGGGAGGTAGGGCTGTTCTGTGGAGACTAAGTGGGAAGATGAAGGCATCGTTTTGATAGTGGTATAAGCACACAGTCATGATATGGAACCCAGTTTAAAAGATTATGGTTTGGGGCTGTGTGATAGCACACCTGGTTAAGTGCATAAGTTATAATGTGCAAGGACCCAGGTTCAAGCTCCCAGTCTCACCTGCAGGGGGAAAGCTTTGTGAGTGCTGAAGCAGTGCTGCAGGTGTCTCTCTGTCTCTTTCCCTCCCTATCTCCCCCTTCCCTATCGATTTCTGGCTGTCTTTATCCAATAAATACATATTAAAAATTAATAAAAAATGAAAGATTATGGTTCAAGGCTGACAAAATAGATTAAATGGATAACATGTTGCTTTGTTATATATGCAACCCAGGTTTCAGCCCAGCCCAGGCACCTACCACAGTGGAAAAAGCTTCAGTACCATAGTGTCTTTCCTTCTGTCCCTCTGTCCATGTCTCTGTTTTTCTATATGAAAATTTGGCCCAGAATAATGAAAGTTGTAAAGCCTCTTTGAGGAATATCTGTCCATTGATCAGTATCCCTGAATGAGTGCTGCCTTCAACGATGAAATGAATAATACTGGTAAAATTGAATGAATATTCATTCTGGATTTTTATAAATATTGGACAATTTTATAAACTCTATAACTGATCCAGTGATTTCAGTGATTTGCCAACCATGAAACAGAAAGAGATCTAGAATTTTGATCCACCATCATCTGTCAGTCACTAGTAGAAAGTTGATCTGGGAGCATTAATTCATTCTCTGGTACTTGCACCCTGCTTTGTGACTGTGCCAGCTACGAGGGCAGGTTGCCATGTGCAACGGAAGCCTGTAGGCAAAGACATAGTAGCTGCAGTTGGAAGCTGTTGGGTTTACTAACATGGAAATGGCAAGAGCTTAGAGGCTAAGAAGAAGCCAACATTGTCTGCTTCCAGAGCCAGCTGCTCCAAGCTAATATCTTCCCAACTTCAATTCTAATGGATAAAAGAAGAGTCCCCATTGCTAATCAGACTAATTATTTTGGCAAATGTTCTTCTGGAATATAGATTTTATAATCTTATATTCTCTGGTAAGTTGAAGTGCAATGGCATGGTTGGTCAAGCTTGGGCCAAGAGACACCAAGCAAAACATGAAAAAAAAAAAAAAAGCAGGAAGAGTGACTGCTGTTAGCAACACAGGTATCCGTATATTAGAAGGAGACAGGAAAATATAAACCAATTAAAAGATGACTTACTAAAGGAAGAATACTCAATGGTCTCACTTATAAGTAGAATTTAAGAAACAAGGAACAAAGGAAAATAATTAAACTTGAACTGGGTGTTGTCTCCTGCTACAAAAACAAGAATTTGGGGGAGAGGGGAAGAGGCAATGGGGAAGGAGTGTTAAAATGTGGCAGAATTATGGGCATTTAGCCAAAAGAAAAAAAGGACACTTAGCAGAAAAGACCCATGTGCACCTATATTCATAGCAGTACAATCTGTAATAGCCAACACTTGAAAGCAACCCTGATGTCCAATGACAGATGAGTGGATAATAAAAGTGTGGTACAGGACCTCTAATAGATCCCTCTCTCCACCATCACTGGTCACTTCCATCAGGAAAGTAAGCCCTCTTGTGGGTCTCTACAGGACCTTGCCCTCAATGTAGAGTAGCAATGGTAGGGACTGCCCTACTCTCCAAAAGGAGGCTGGATCATCCAATTTTTCCACTCAAGGATGACTGGCTCTGAAATGAGTGTAGTCTAAAATGTTCCTAGCAGTGACGATGGACTTTGAGCTCAGACTGACAGGGACTCAGAGGTTACACAGGCACCTGTGCTAAATACGAATAGATATGGGTCCTAGGTCAGATTGTTGGGGTTTACAGTTAGTGATATTTATATGCTTTCCTCATGTTTGGGAGTTACTCTCTGCCCTAATCTAGCTTTCTAGGCCTATTTTCAACTCTGACACCATCTTCCCAGACAATATTTTTAGTCCCCCTGCATGTTAGCTATCAGGCTTAGGAAAAAAAATTACTAAAGAAATAGGTCCCAAGGAACGTACCTAAAATAGACTTCCTAGCGTTTTACCATCCAAAGACTCCTACCCTGATCCAGCTTCCTAGTCCTATTCTCAACTCCAAAACCATCTTCCCAGACAATATTCTTATTATTAAGAATAATGATAGCTATTGTTAGCATGTTAGCTGTTGGACTCAGGTAAAAATCAGTAAAGTCATGAGCCCCTCAGAATATACCTAAAATAGACTTCCTAGCTTCTTCCAACATGAAGATCCCAAGTATCACCTACTATAATACTGTCTTTAGGTTCCTGATTATTAAACAATTTATTCTGCTTTATATCTTAATGCTTTTCAGCCACCAGGTTGCAGATGCTATCATGACACTAATATGACTTCCCTGGGCAGACAACTTCACCAATGTGTCCTGGAACACCACCTCCATAGAGCCCTACCCCACTATGGAAAGGTATAGACAGGCTAGGTGTATGGATAGACCTGTCAACATGTCCAGCAGAGAAGCAATTACAGAAGTCAGACCGTCTACCTTCTGCATCCCACAGAGATCTTTGGTCCATACTTTTTTTTTTGGTCCATACTTCTATAGGGATAAAGAATACAGAAGCAATCAATAGAGAAGATGGGATAAGGCACTCTGGTGGTGGAAACTGTATGAATTGTACCCCTCTTATCCCACAATCCTGTTGACCGTTATTAAGTCACTAATAATAATAGTAATCATAATAATAAAAGTTTAAAAATAAGAAAGCAGAACTTGGACTGGGTTTGGTGTATTGCACCAAGGTAAAAGACTCTGGAATGGGGGAGAGGATTCAAGTCCTTGAATATGATGGTAGAGGAGGCCTAGAGGGAGTTGAATTGTTATGTGGAAAACTGAGAAATGTTACACATGTACAACCTACTGTATTTTACTATTGACTGTAAACCATTAATCCCCCCCCAATAAAGAAAAAAAAGGAATGAAGAGGCTGGGGGAATGGATTGATCTGCCAATGACTATGCTTAATTGAGAATCAATTACAGAAGTCAAACCTTCCACCTTCTGTACCCCATGAAGATCATTGGTCCATACTCCCAGAGGTTTAAAGAATAAGGAACGTCTGCGGTTCATTTCAAAATAACTAAACACACAACTATGTCTTGCTATGAATCACTTATAATTGTTTTTTCTTATTTGCCTGCAAATAGTTCATTCTCTTATTAAACAATAACACTTCTCCACTCCAAAAAAAAATAATATCCTATCCTGTGAAACCTAGTTTGAATATTGAACATTAAGAATAAGTTCTCATGCTTTAAAAAAAAAAAAAAAAAAAGAATAGGGAACCTTCCAATGGAGTTGTGTATAAGATTTTGAACTCTGGTGGTGCTAACTGTATGGAATTGTACCCCTCTTATCCCACGGTCTTTTCAATCATTGTTAAATAATTAATAAAAAAAAGAAAAAATTTAAGTAAGGTATGCACATATACCAAAGCAAATTATATCCTTATCACACTATCAATCTTTTTTTCCCAATGGTGAAAAACTATTTGCCCACTGAAGTTCTCATTAGAACAAATATCTGCTTCTTAATGAACTATAGTAGCTAGGAGCTAAGTACTTATTTACAAATGGAGACTCTAGTTTGCAAATCACTCAGAAAAGCCTCAGTCATGTCAGAAACATCAGTATGTCCCGGTACCAGTACTCCTAGATGGTTTTTGATATATGCCTACTCAGTTTTCCATGTGTGTGTGTGTGTGTGTGTGTGTGTGTGTTGGAGGGATTGGGGTAATAAAAATGCCACTTCATTGGTAAAATAGGGCATTTGTCCTCCTTAAATTATGACTGATAGATGATATTTCTTGATGGATATAGCATTACTAATATTGTCTTACTTTGTGATATATATGGAAAATATAGTCTAAACATGGATGCTATATTTTTTTTATATATTTACACTATCTTCAAAGGTACCGTAATATAATCTGGGATCTTCAGAGAAGCTAAACAAAATGGAAGTCTACTTTGTGTATTCTGAATTTTAATATGCAGTGAACAGCAGGCTGTCTACCCATACAAATTGTTTTTAAAAACCAAGCAGTTAATTTCAAAGCAAATAATCTGTTATTTTAATAATTAATGCAACTTCTTTAAAAAGATGGTTAAGAAGTCAGTTACCAGCAAGTACAAAACTTATTTTTATTGAATTCAACTTTAAATGAAAATTTAATGCTTAGTGAAGTAAAGATATAAATGTTTTAATAATAGGTTTATATTATTTTGGTAATGAATTCAAAAGACCATTAATTTGGAGTAGAGCACCAAAGTAAAAACCCTGGGGTGAGGGTGAGGGTGGATATTTGGCTTCCTAGGGCGGGGGGGGGGGGGGGCATGGGATGGGACACAGTCTTTTGGTGGTGGGAATGGTGTTTATGTACACTCCTATTAATTTGTAGTCATATAAATATCTATTTAATTAATATGAGAGGGGAAAAATTGATTGAATGTCTCAAACTCTTTAAATCACAGATTGAGTCTTTCTAATATGTAGGCTGAGTCTTTGATATGTTGACTCTCTTAAAAGCTTAGACCAGGGAGAACAGAAGCAACTGGTGGCACAGCTATATACAAATGTCAAAGGACATAAAATTATGATGATGTTGTGTGTATGCTACAGCAAGTCCTAACAAAGGGATATTTCATAGTTAAGCCAATTGCCAAATAACATGATTATAGCAATAACTATCTATGGTCTTTTTTTTAGAATGAATGACTAATGAGCATCTTTTATTAAGAAGAAAAAAAGGCAAATTGTAAATGTATATAATGATCACCAAGACTAAAATCCTAAATTCATCAAGGGTCATATACTCATCACAATTATTTTCAGCTGCAATCCAAGTCAAACTAATTTATAGAGAGCATTTTCACTCACATTTGGGGAGAGCACCAGGACAACTGTCAGAATAAAAATAAAAAATTACCATGATCCACATGGCCATTGGAACTGAGATTGGTACTCTCTACACCCAACTCCCATCCCTCATTTGGCTTCCATTATCACCAATACGGAGTCACCAACACCAACCCAGATGTGAGGAGGAAAGGAGCATCTTTTAACATTTACATACATCAGTTTAAGAGAGTTTTGGTCGGCTTTGCTTAAGTAGTAAACAGCAGGGTTGTTGCAATTGGGATGACCAGCCTTTTGCTTCTAATACTACAAAACTGACTGAGAACTAGCTAACCATTCATAGTAGAGGAGGAAGGATGGATTCACGAATGAAGTTGACAAAAAAAAAAAAAAAAAAACTATGTATGCCCCCCTTCTAACAGCAATAACCTCCAACAACCCAGTTATGCTTTAGTGGTGATTTTGAATTTTCAGTCTGACTCTGCTCACAAACTTTTCAGTCTGAAATATTCCAAGTCATTTTAATCAGATAACAGATGGTGAGTTTTTGTTTGAGTGTTAAAATTTGAAGCTTTTATTCTTCCTGTTACTTTTTCTGATTACTTTACATCAAACAGTCAACTCTTAACACCGAGCATTGACACTCTGTATTCAGAAACAGCAGTATCCATGTGACTCTCATTTGGCAAGAAGTCAATAATGATAGACAGTCAGAAGCTACCCAGATCATGATAACCAGGTATCTCAACTCAGCTTTACTACTCTCTATTCACTGTAGTTGTCAGGCATTAATTACCTTTCTTCAAGGAACAAAAACACACAATTTAATGCTTAGGCAAAGTCATAATCGGGAACATTGACCAAAATAGTTGGTATCTGTCATGGTCCCCATAGCTTGCAAGTCCCTGATGGCAGCCATTACCCTTCCATCCAGATACAGACAAGCCATTTGCAGCACTCCTGTGAGTGCTCACTGTAGCAGAGGGATCCACGTTCATCTATCCACATTCATCTATGGTTTTCTTTTTTTTTAATTTATTATTTTTTTATTTAAGAAAGGATTAATTAACAAAACCATAGGGTAGGAGGGGTACAACTCCACACAATTCCCACCACCCAATCTCCATATCCCACCCCCTCCCCTGATAGCTTTCCCATTCTCTAGCCCTCTGGGAGCATGGACCCAGGGTCATTGTGGGTAGCAGAAGGTAGAAGGTCTGGCTTCTGTAATTGCTTCCCCGCTGAACATGGGTGTTGACTGGTCAGTCCATACTCCCAGTCTGCCTCTCTCTTTCCCTAGTACGGTGTGTCTCTGGGGAAGCTGAGCTCCAGGACACATTGGTGGGGTCTTCAATCCAGGGAAGCCTGGCTAGCATCCTGATGGCATCTGGAACCTGGTGATTGAAAAGAGAGTTAACATACGAAGCCAAACAAATTGTTGAGCAATCATGGACCCAAAGCTTGGAATAGTGGAGAGGAAGTGTTAGGGAGGTACTCACTGCAAACTCTAGTGTACTTCTGCTCAGGTATATATTTTGCACTAGTTTACGGATACGTGTAAACATAAATTCTCTCTCACAGAAACTGGTGTATATCTAGGTTTTGGGACTTTGTTAGAAAGTGAACTACTTGAGATGAAATTAGAGTGTACTATAAAAGGAAAGGTCTCACCCGAGTAATGAAGCTGAAGGGTTGTCATTCCACACGTGAAGTCTCTGGACACAGTCTGAGGTGAAGCATGTGGAGGTGGTAATCGTTGCGTTGGTTAGGTTGTGATCGGCGGATGCAATATTATTTGATATGAATTGGGAGAGGCATACGGGAAAGTGGGCCCTATCCAAGGGTTCCAGGACTGGGGGAAGTAGGGGCTCTATAGTGGAGATGTGAGGTTCCTGCTGTCTTAGGGTTCAAAAAGACAGTCGATAGTTAATGTTATCATCACATTATTTGGTAATTGGGTTAACTTTGAAAAGTCCTTTTATTATGGTTTGCTGTACAGTACCCAGTATCTTGTATATAGCTGTGCTATTGGATGCTTCTAATCTACTTGGTCTAGGCTTTTGAGAGAGTCCACATATCAAATACACAGCCTATATATTAAAAAGATTCAGTTTGTGTTTTGAAAAACTTTGAGACATACAATTGATTTCCCCTTCTCATATTAATTAACTAGTGATTTATATGTCTACATTTTGCTAGGAGTGTGCATAAACACCATTCCCACCACCAAAAGACTATGACCTATCCCTCCCACCCACTCCCACCCCCCACTGGCCCAGGAAGCTGCATGTCTACCCCTCACTATGCAGCTATCAAGAACAATGAACCCACCTTCTCTGACCCATCTTGGACAGAGCTAGAAGGAATTATGTTAAGTGAGCTAAGTCAGAAAGGTAAAGATGAGTATGGGATGATCCCACTCATCAACAGAAGTTGACTAAGAAGATCTGAAAGGGAAACTAAAAGCAGGACCTGACCAAACTGTAAGTAGGGCACCAAAGTAAAAGCCCTGTGGTGAGGGGTAGACATCTATGGTCTTCTTAACCCTAAGACAGCAGGAACCTCCCACTTCCTCTATAGAGCCTTTATTTCCCCCTGTCCTGGAACCTCCAGGGTGGGGCTCACTTTCCTGCATGCTTCTCTCAATTCATATCAAATGATATTGCATCTGCTGATCCCCACCTAATCAACACGAGTACCACCTCAGCATGCTTCACTTCAGACTGTGTCCAAAGACGTCAGGCATGGAATGTCAAGCCTTCACCCTCATTACTCTGTTGAGACCTTTCCTTTCATAGGATCCTCTAATTCCATTCCAGGAGGTTCACTTCCTAACAAAGTTCCAAAATCTCGATATAGACCATGTCCCATGAGATAGAGCATATGTTCACATGTATACATAAATTAGGGCAAAATATATAGCTGAAAGGAAAAGTACACAATAGTCTGCAGTGAGTCAGTATAAATTTCCTAATGAAATAGTGTCGACTTAAAATTAGATACCCTCCTCACCTAATTCCTATTACAGTTGTCTCACTCATTCCAAAGCTAAGGAAGCTGAAGGGTTGTCATTCCACACCTGAAGTCTCTGGACACAGTCTGAAGTAAAGACTGTGTCCCATCCCTTGCCCAGGGATGCTGAATATCCACCCTTACCCTCACCCCAGGGTTTTTACTTTGGTGCCTACTCCAAACTCAGTCAAATCCTGCTTTGAGTTTCCCTTTCTGTTATTCTTTCTCAACTTCTGCTTATGAGTGGGTTTATCCCATACTCATCTTTATCTTTCTGACTTAGCTCACTTAACATAATTCCTCTAGCTCTGTCCAAGATGGGTCAGAGAAGGTGGGTTCACTGTTTTTAATAGCTGCATAGTATTCCATTGTGTATATATACCACAGCTTTCTCAGCCATTCATCTGTTTTTGGGCACCTGGGTTGCTTCCAGGTTTTAGCTATTACGAATTGTGCTGCTATGAACATAGGTGTACAAATATCTTTTTGGTTGGGTGTTGTGGAGTTTTTGGGTATATCCCCAAGAAAGGAATTACTGGGTCACATGTTAGGTCCATGTCTAGCCTTGTGAGAGTTCTTGAGACTGCTCTCCACAATGGCTGGACCAGTTTACATTCCCAACAGCAGTGCAGAAGGGCTCTCTGTCCCCACAGCCTCTCCAGTATTTGTTGCTGTTATCCTTTTTGATGTATGCCATACTCAGAATGGTGAGGTGGTATCTCAATGTTGTCTTTATTTGCATTTCTCTGACAATCAGTGACCTGCAGCAATTTTTCATGTGTTTGTTAGCTTTTTGGATCTCTTCTGTAGTGAATGTTCTGTTCATATCCTCTGCCCATTTTTGGATGGGGACATTTGCTTAGGCAAATATTATTAACATTATTTTAGAGATATGGAAATTGAGCCTCCGACACACAGTCAAGAGTTTCTCTAGTGGTAAAACATTTCTTTTATCTTTCATCCTCTACTTTTTCTTAGGTCTGACTGATTAAATGTAGTTGTTCCCTCTATAGCTTCTATTCTAATGAGATTAAGCACCAATGCAGTGGCAATTGTTGGTAGAAATTAGTCATGGAGACTTTGCCCATGGCTTCTAAGGAAGACCAGAGTAATTTCTACATTGAAGGATGTATGCCCTCAAATAATTTTCTTCTCATTAGGAGAGATCAGATTTCAAGGAAGATAAGCTACAAACCAACCTCCTTAAGCAATCAGCTATACGGTCAGAAACATTTGATAGCTATTTCTCATACTGATTTGAGTCTTACCATTCCAAAAGTTTAATTTTCTTGCAATGCTTTTTCTATTACTATCTTTCCATTTTTATTAGGTGTCTGACTCTGGACTGCTATGTGTTCAGAATTCCAATGTCTCATGTAGTTTTCATTGCCAGCTGAACTCAGGAATTATTTTCCCATATTTTGTTCTGTTTTTCTTTTTATTGGTCCAGCTCTTCTTATCATGTCATCCTTGACACTGGAATGTAGGGTGTCAGAGAAACAAATAGAAATATTTATTATGAAAATATAGTGTGTAATATTGGAGTCTAGTGAGGTTGGGAAAGAAAGAACTATGTAAGTCTAATAACTGTACTACAAATACCTTAACAGCTTGAAGTTTGTACTAACAAACATTTCCACAAGCTATACAGTCCCCATGGAAACAGGGTTTTGCTATTGCACTTACATCTGAAATCTTTTTGGCAAACAATCACTGATAATACTTTCTTTCCTCATTGTCCCTGTAAAAATGATGAATTCTCAACTGTAAAGAGAGAACAACAGTAGAGAAATGCTACTGCTATTTGAATAATAACCAAAAAGCCTTCCAGAGGACTCTACCAGCAAAGGAAGAGGGTATGTGTGTGTGTGGGGGGGAACTATGGAAGTTTAAAGCTGATGGTGTTTTTTTTTTTCCAAAAACCCGGATAACAATGGACAACTGGGGGACAGAGCCAAGATGGTGACTTGCAAGCAGTGGCTGGCATGAATTAAAATGAATTAAACAGCAGCTTGTGACTGGGGATTCTCTGGATAGGGTAGGATACTGGGTCATCAACAAGAGGGTGAATAAGTGGTCCTAAGGGTGAGACCACTCTTGGGTTAGAAAATGGAAGACAGGGGGAGACAGAAAGGAAATCTTTTGATTATTTCTGAAGCACACCCCTCCCCTCTACCCCAGAACCAGCCCCAAGGGTCTGGACAGCTGCTCCTAGCAGGCTCCCTGCTGAGCTATTTTCTTTACCAAGATTCCTGGCTCACCAGGGGTGTCATTCTAAGCCTTTTCCTTCTTGTTTTCCTTCTCTCTCTCTCTCTCTCTCTCTCTCTCTCTTTATAAGTGGCTGGAGCTCTATTTGAGTGACAAAATACCTGACCAATCAGAGCCACACCCCTGCCTGGGAAAGACTACCTGAAGGGTTTTTTTTTTTTTTTTTTGATACCTATTACAATTGGCTGTCTTTGCTAAGGCTGCCTGCAGCCAATCCAGTCCAAGCTGCAGACTGACTGTTAGGGTTTTTTAATCTATTCTATTTTATTATTACTATGTGTCCCTTTTGTCCCCTCCTTCTTCAGTTTGACTAAAATTAACTGTTGTTGTTTTCTCCATTGCTAGGTGACGAGGTATCTATCCAATGTGAAAGGAACTTGTTTCTCTCTACCTCTTCCCTCCACTCTCCTTTCTAATTTCTCCTAGCTAATTAAAAAAAAAAAAACACAAAAACACCTCTTTCCTTTCACTGTTCTTTTTTTTTCTTGTTCTTGTCTTCTTTTCTTCCTCCTTCTTTTGATTTCTGAATTCACTGATACTCGTTTCTGAATTATTTTGGGGAAGAAATATGACTCAGAGTGGACTCTGTATATGTGTGTGTCTCTTCTACTTCCCTTTCTCCTCTTATTATCCCTAGAATTTACAGTGGACAGTAGATTTGCATAATTGTCTATTCTTGCTTTCCCTTTTTTCCTTTCTCTTTCTTTTTCCTTTGCATTTGGTTGCTATTTTTTCTTCAACTGGAGGTGTTCTTTGGCTAACTGGTATTAGCTGAACTACATTAATCCTTGCTTAACTTACTATTGTTCTAATGTCTGAGGTTGGGTGAATACATTTGTCATAAAGGTATTTAATATAGTGTAGCTTGTACTCAAAAAAACAACTGAAGAATGACAGAACAGAAAAATTAAAAAAAACACATCAATAAAAAGAGAGTGGCTAAATCAAGAGCAGATAAAAATGTGACCACTATGAATCAAGACAGTAGCCCTGAAGAAATTCCAAATCAGTCAGAAGTAACCATAGATAAGAAAACTATGCAAGCAGGCAGGGTAGATAGCATAATAGTTATGCAAACAGATTCTCATGCCTGAAGCTCCTAAGTCCCAGGTTCAATTCCCCGCACCACAATAAGCCAGAGCTGAGCAGTGCTCTGGTGTTTCTCTGTGTGTTTCTCTGCATCTCTCTCAAAAATAAAGTAAATAAAATTTTAAAAGTTTAAAAAAAATAAAAAGAAAACTATGCAAGCAATAGTAAACCTAATAATCACAGAAATGAAGACAACTATGGAGGAAAGGGCTATTGGAATTAGGGAAACAACAGATGAGGCCCTCAAGGAAAACATGCTACCTCGAGGTAATTAGAGAACTGAAAGCTGAAATAGCTGAACTAAAAAGTCAATTAGCGATATACCTCTCGGGGGGAGTTAGGAAGATGGCGGCCTGAGAAGTCGCTGACAGCGAGTGCTCTGATCGCATCATCGGCAACGGTAGGATTTTCTGCCTTTAGCAGGCCAGTCAATAAGGGGGGGCACCAAAGAAGTGATTACAGTTTAATTTGGGTTAAGAATTAGAGTAAAGGTGACACGGACTAGCGGGGCTCCAAAAATTCCCCAGCGGCGCCGAGCAAGGTGAGTGCGCCGGGCATTGTCCTCCGCCCGCCCAAGAAGGCGGCTCCTCCGCGGATTGCAGAGCGCGGCAGGCAGAGGACCCGGAGAGAGCACTTTAGCTCGGGGGCTTCCTCTTGGGAGAATCCAGGGTCCACCGCGATCCTGTGGGTGGATCCAAAGACTTCTTGAGTATAGCTCTCATTGGATCAAAGGACTTGGAGCTAGTTTTCATTTTTGAGAAATCCTCTTAAAAAGTCTGGAGGGGGGGGGGTCTCCCGGAAGATGGCGGACAGAGAAGCGGCTAGCCTTTGAGCTCCGGACACATCTCGTGTAAACAATAGGATTTTCTGCCATTAGCAGGCCAGCCAATAAGGGGCCATAGCGGTCATACCAAGGAGGTGTCTATAACTTAATGTGGGTTAAGAATTAGAATAGGGGAAAAAAATTCTTTTTTCTTCCTTTTAATTTTCAAGCATACATCCTTCCCGCCGCCCCCCCCCCCCCCATAAGCAGTGCCTGGGACCAGCTACTAGCAGGATACCCCATACCACCAAACAGGGTTTTTTTTTTTTTTTTTTTTTTTTTAAATTCACTGATACACATTTGGGAAGTTCCTTGCACTGCTCTTTAATTACAACCCTTATTCTTATCTTCTCCCTTTTCTCTCTCTTATCTCTCTCTATCTCTATTTTTTTTTTATCTTGTCATACACTTCTTTCTTCTTTGCCTTTCTGAATTTGTGAATTACCTTGGGGAAGAAATCTGACCCAGAGTGGACTCTCTATGTGTGTATCTCTGCTCTAGTTCCCTTTACACTCTTGTTACCCCTAGAATATACACTGGATAGTAGATTTCCATAACTGTCTATTCTTGCTATCCTCTCTTTCTTTTCTCTTTCTTCACTGGGATTTGGTTACTATTTTTCACGGACTGGAGAAATTGTTTGGCTAACTGGTAACGATTAAACTCCTTCAATACTTACTTCAGTTGCTACTGTAATTCCGGAGGTTGGTGAGTGCAATTGTCATAAAGGTATTTAGTACAGTGTTACTTGTGCTCAAAACACAACAACTGAGGAACAACAGAGCATAAAAAAAAAGAGAGAGAAACACATAAATAAAAAAAATGGGTAGATTAAAAACAAATAAAACTGCTACCCCAATGAATGAAGACAAGAGCCCAGAAGAAACCACAAATCAGTCAGAAGTAACCATAGATAAGAAAAGTATGCAAGCAATAATAAACTTATTAATCACAGAAATGAAAACAACATTGGAGGAAAGGAATGGCAGTATTAGGGAAACAACAGTTGAGACCCCCAAGGAAAATACTGATTATCTTGAGACAATTAGAGAACTGAAAGCTGAAATAGCTGTAATGAAGAAAGAAGCTGAGGCAAGGGAAAGCAGACTAACAGAAGCAGAAAACAGAATTAGTCAGACAGAGGATGAGTTAGAGAAAACGAAGAAAGAGGTGAAAGAACTTAAAAAGAGATTGAGAGACACTGAAAACAACAACAGAGACATATGGGATGATCTCAAAAGAAGTAACATTCACATAATTGGCCTGCCAGAGGAAGAAAGAGAGGAAGGGGAAGCAAACATTCTAGAGGAAATAATAGAAGAAAACTTCCCAGACCTGAATAACAGAAAGGACATCAAGGTGCAAGAGGCCCAGAGAGTACCAAACAGAATCAACCCAGACCTGAAAACACCAAGACACATCATAGTCACAATGAGAAGAAGTAAGGATAAAGAAAGGATCCTAAAGGCTGCAAGAGAGAAACAAAAAGTCACATACAGGGGAAAACCCATAAGACTTTCTGCAGATTTCTCAACTCAAACTCTAAAAGCCAGAAGGGAGTGGCAAGATATCTATCAAGCCCTGAATGAAAAAGGGTTTCAACCAAGGATAATATATCCTGCTAGACTTTCATTCAAGCTAGATGGAGGGATCAAAACCTTCTTAGACAAACAACAGTTAAAGGAGGCAACTATCACCAAGCCGGCCCTGAAAGAGGTACTAAAAGACCTCTTATAAACAAGAACATCACTATAATACTTGCAATATGTCAGAGTAAACAAATTGTTTTTTAGAACAATGGCACTACAATACATTAAATCCATAATATCAATAAATGTCAATGGCTTAAACTCACCCATCAAAAGGCACAGGGTGGGGGGATGGATCAGAAAACATAACCCAACCATTTGCTGCTTGCAAGAATCCCATCTGTCACAACAAGATAAACACAGACTTAAAGTGAAAGGATGGAAAACTATCATACAGGCTAACAGTCCACAAAAAAGGGCAGGAACAGCCATTCTCATCTCAGACACGATAGATTTTAAATTAAATAAAGTAATAAAAGATAGGCAAGGACATTACATAATGATTAGAGGATCAATCAACCAAGAAGACTTAACAATTATTAACATCTATGCACCCAACGAGGGACCTTCTAAATACATTAAGCATCTACTGAAAGAAATTCAAAAATACATCAATAGTAATACAATAATAGTGGGAGACTTCAATACCCCACTCTCACACTTAGACAGATCAACAAAGCAGAGAACCAATAAAGATACAAGAGAATTGAATGAAGAGATTGACAGACTAGACCTCTTGGACATTTTCAGGCTCCTCCACCCCAAAAAACTGGAATACACCTTCTTTTCAAATCCACATAACACATACTCAAGGATAGACCACATGTTAGGCCCCAAAGACAGCATCAATAAATTCAAGAGCATTGAAATCATCCCAAGTATCTTCTCAGACCACAGTGGAGTAAAACTAACTTTTAACAACAAACGGAAAATTATTAAAAGACATAGAATTTGGAAACTAAACAACATGCTCCTTAAGAACCACTGGGTCAGAGACTCACTCAAACAGGAAATTCAAATGTTCCTGGAAACTAATGAAAATGAAGACACAACCTATCAAAATATTTGGGACACAGCGAAAGCAGTACTGAGAGGGAAACTTATAGCCATACAATCACATATTAAACACCAAGAAGAAGCCCAAATGAACGACCTTACTACACACCTCAAGGACTTAGAGGAAGAGGAACAAAGGAACCCTAAAGCAACCAGAAGGACAGAAATCACTAAAGTTAGAGCAGAAATAAACAACATCGAAAATAAAAGAACCATACAAAAGATCAATGAAGCCAAATGTTGGTTCTCTGAAAGATTAAACAAAATTGACAAACCCCTAGCCAGACTCACCAAACAAAAAAGAGAGAAGACTCAAATTAGTAGAATTGTAAACGATGCAGGAGATATCACAACTGACACCACAGAAATCCAGAGAATTCTGCGAAACTTCTATAAAGAACTATATGCCACCAAGCTAGAGAATCTGGAAGAAATGGAACAATTCCTAGAAACCTATGCACTTCCAAAACTGGACCAAGAAGAACTACAAAATCTAAATGCACCAATCACAGACAAAGAAATTGAAACCGTTATTAAGAATCTCCCCAACAACAAAAGCCCTGGACCAGACGGCTTCACAAACGAATTCTACAAAACTTTCAGGAAACAGTTAATACCCATACTTGTTAAGCTATTCCATAAGATTGAAGAAACAGGAATACTTCCTTCAACCTTCTATGAAGCCAACATCACCCTGATACCAAAAGCTGATAGGGACAGAACAATAAAGGAAAACTACAGACCAATATCTCTGATGAACATAGATGCCAAAATATTAAACAAGATCTTGGCCAACCGGATACAGCAACACATCAAAAAGATTGTTCATCATGACCAAGTGGGATTCATCCCAGGAATGCAAGGCTGGTTCAACATCCGTAAATCAATCAATGTCATTCATCACATCAATAAAAGCAAAGACAAAAACCACATGATTATCTCAATAGATGCAGAGAAAGCCTTTGACAAAATCCAACACCCATTCATGCTCAAAACTCTACAAAAAATGGGAATAGATGGGAAATTCCTCAAGATAGTGGAGTCTATATATAGCAAACCTACAGCCAACATCATACTCAATGGACAGAAGCTGAAAGCATTCCCCCTCAGATCGGGGACTAGACAGGGCTGTCCACTGTCTCCGTTACTCTTCAACATAGTATTGGAAGTTCTTGCCATAGCAATCAGGCAAGAGAAAGAAATCAAAGGGATACAGATTGGAAGGGAAGAAGTCAAGCTCTCACTATTTGCAGATGATATGATAGTATACATAGAAAGACCTAAAGAATCCAGTAGAAAATTACTGGAAGTTGTTAGGCAATATAGCAAGGTATCAGGCTACAAAATCAATGTACAAAAATCAGTGGCATTTCTTTATGCAAACACCAAATCTGAAGAAGAAGACATCCAGAAATCACTCCCATTTACTGTTTCAGCAAAATCAATCAAATACCTAGGAATAAAGTTGACCAAAGAAGTGAAAGACTTGTATACTGAAAACTATGAGTCGCTACTCAAGGAGATAGAAACTGATACCAAGAAATGGAAAGATATCCCATGCTCATGGATTGGAAGAATAAATATCATCAAAATGAATATTCTCCCCAGAGACATATACAAATTTAATGCAATACCCATCAAAGTTCCACCAGGCTACTTTAAGAGAATAGAACAAACACTACAATCATTTATCTGGAACCTGAAAACACCTAGAATTGCCAAAACCATCTTAAGGAAAAGAAACAGAAATGGAGGCTTCACACTCCCAGACCTTAAACTATATTATAAAGCCATCATCATCAAAACAGCATGGTACTGGAACAAAAATAGGCACACAGACCAGTGGAACAGAATTGAAAGCCCAGAAGTAAATCCCAACACCTATGGGCATCTAATCTTTGATAAGGGGGCCCAAAGTATTAAATGGAAAAAGGAGGCTCTCTTCAATAAATGGTGCTGGGAAAACTGGGTTGAAACATGCAGAAGAATGAAATTGAACCACTTTATCTCACCAGAAACAAAAATCAACTCCAAATGGATCAAAGATCTAGATGTCAGACCAGAAACAATCAAATACTTAGAGGAAAACATTGGTAAAACACTTTCCCACCTACACCTCAAGGACATCTTTGATGAATCAAACTCAATTGCAAGGAAGACCAAAGCAGAAACAAACCAATGGGACTACATCAAATTGAAAAGCTTCTGCACATCCAGAGAAACTATTAAGCAAACAGAGAGACCCCTCACAGAATGGGAGAAGATCTTCACATGCCAGACATCAGACAAGAAACTAATCACCAAAATATATAAAGAGCTCAGCAAACTTAGCACCAAAAAAGCAAATGACCCCATCCAAAAATGGGCAGAGGAAATGAACAAAACATTCACCACAGAGGAGATCCAAAAGGCTAACAAACATATGAAAAACTGCTCTAGGTCACTGATTGTCAGAGAAATGCAAATTAAGACAACACTAAGATACCACCTCACTCCTGTAAGAATGGCATACATCAAAAAGGACAGCAGCAACAAATGCTGGAGAGGATGTGGGGACAGAGGAACCCTTTTACATTGCTGGTGGGAATGTAAATTGGTACAGCCTCTGGAATTGGAGAGCAGTCTGGAAAACTCTCACAAGGCTAGACATGGACCTTCCATATGACCCAATAATTCCTCTCCTGGGGTTATACCCCAAGGACTCCATAACACCCAACCAAAAAGAGGTGTGTACTCCTATGTTCATAGCAGCACAATTCATAATAGCTAAAACCTGGAAGCAACCCAGGTGCCCAACAACAGATGAGTGGCTGAGAAAGCTGTGGTATATATACACAATGGAATACTATGCAGCTATCAAGAACAATGAACCCACCTTCTCTGACCCATCTTGGACAGAGCTAGAAGGAATTATGTTAAGTGAACTAAGTCAGAAAGATAAAGATGAGTATGGGATGATCCCACTCATCAACAGAAGCTGACTTAGAAGATCTGAAAGGGAAACTAAAAGCAGGACCTGGTCAAATTGTAAGTAGGGCACCAAAGTAAAAACCCAGTGGTGAGGGGTAGACATGTAGCTTCCTGGGCCAGTGGGGGGTGGGAGTGGGCGGGAGGGATGGGTCACAGTCCTTTGGTGGTGGGAATGGTGTTTATGTACACTCCTAGCAAAATGTAGACATATAAATCAGTAGTTAATTAATATGAGAGGGGGAAATCAATTGTATGTCTCAAAGTTTCTCAAAACACAAACTGAATCTTTTTAATATATAGGCTATGTATTTGATATACGGACTCTCTCAAAAGCCTAGACCAAGTAGATTAGAAGCTTCCAATAGCACAGCTATATACAAGATACTGGGTACTGTACAGCAAACCATAACAAAGGGACTTTTCAAAGTTAACCCAATTAACAAATAATGTGATGATAATATTAACTATTGATTGTCTTTTTGAACCCTAAGACAGCAGGAACCTCACATCTTCACTATAGAGCCCCTACTTCCCCCAGTCCTGGAACCCTTGGATAGGGCCCACTTTCCCGTATACATCTCCCAATCCAAACCAAATAATATTGCATCCGCCGATCACAACCTAACCAAAGCAACGATTGCCATCTCAACATGCTTCACCTCAGACTGTATCCAGAGACTTCACGTGTGGAATGACAACCCTTCAGCTTCATTACTCAGGTGAGACCTTTCCTTTAATAGTACACTCTAATTTCATCTCAGGTAGTTCACTTTCCAACAAAGTCCCATAACCTAGATATACACCAGTTTCTGTGAGAGAGCTTATGTGCACACGTATCCATAAACTACTGCAAAATATATACCTGAAAGCAGGATTACACTAGAGTTTGCAGTGAGTACCTCCCTAACACTTCCTCTCCACTATTCCAAGCTTGGGATCCATGATTGCTCAACAAATTGTTTGGCTTCATATGTTAACTCTCTTATCAATCACCAGGTTCCAGATGCCACCAGGATGCTGGCTAGGCTTCCCTGGATTGAAGACCCCACCAATGTGTCCTGGAGCTCAGCTTCCCCAGAGACACACCCTACTAGGGAAAGAGAGAGGCAGACTGGGGGTATGGACCGACCAGTCAACATCCATGTTCAGCAGGGAAGCAACTACAGAAGCCAGACCTTCTACCTTCTGCAACCCTCAACGACCCTGGGTCCATGCTCCCAGAGGGATAGAGAATGGGAAAGCTACCATGGGAGGGAGTGGGTTATGGGGATTGGGTGGTGGGAATTGTGTGGAGTTGTACCCCTCCTACCTTATGCTTTTGTTCACTAATCCTTTCTTAAATAAAAAATTTAAAAAAAAAGTCAATTAGCAGAACAAGCTAATACTATAACTGAACTAAAGAAAGAAGCTTAGGGAAGGGAAAGCAGGCTTACAGAAGCAGAAAACAGAACTAGGCAGACAGAGGATGAGCTAGAGAAAACTAAGAAAGAGGTAAAAGAGCTCAAAAAGAGATTGAGAGACACTGAAAACAACAAAAGAGACTTATGGGATGATGACCTCAAAAGAAGTAACATTTATATCATTGGCCTGCCAGAGGAAGAAAGAGAGGAAGGGGAAGTAAACATTCTAGAGGAAATAATAAAAGAAAACTTCCCAGACCTGAATAACAAAAAGGACATCAAGATTCAAGAGGCCCAGAGAGTCCCAAATAAGAGTCAACCCAGACCTGAAGACACCAAGACACATCATAGTTACAATGAAAAGAAGCAAGGATAAAGAAAGGATCCTAAAGACTGCAAGAGAAAAACAAAAAGTCACATACAGGGAAAAACCCATAAGATTAACAGCAGACTTGTCCACTCAAACCCTAAAAGGCAGAAGAGACTGGCAAGATATCTATGAAGTCCTGAATGAAAAAGGGTTCAACCAAGGATACTATATCCTGCTAGACTTTCATTCAACTAGATGGAGGGATCAAAACCTTCTTAGACAGACAACAGTTAAAGGAGGCAACCATCACCAAGCCTGCCCTGAAAGAGGTTCTAAAAGATCTCTTATAAAGAAGAACATCACCATAATACTTGCCATATATCTGAGCAAATAAAAAATTGTTGAAGAATGGCACTACAATACATTCAATCCATAACATCAATAAATATCAATGGATTAAATTCACCCATTAAAAGGCACAGAGTGGGACGATGGATCAGAAAACATAACCCAACCATATGCTGCTTGCCACCTTTTAGCCACCAAATTGCAGGCACTACCATGGCACCAAAATAACTTCCCTGGGCAGATGACCTCACCTATATGTCCTGGAATCCCACCTCCCCAGAGCTCTTCCCCATTAGGGAAAGAAAAATAGGCTGAGGTTAACTGGTTTTAATTTTGCAGAAAACAAAGCACGAGGCAGGTGAGATAATATATTGTACTAGGATTGTATTCCACCAAAGTAAAAGACTATGGGGGTGGGAAGTGTTTAAGTCCTGGAACATGATGGTGGAGGAGGACCTAGGTGGAGGGTTAGATTGTTATATGGATAACTGTGAAGTGTTAGACATATAGCAACCACTGTATTTTACTGTTGACTATAAACCACTAATCCCAATAAAGGGAAAAAATATTTTGGAAAAAAAAGAAACGAAAAGAAACAGACTGAGGGTATGCATTGACCTGTGGAAAAGCAATTTCAGAAGCCAGAACTCCCACCTTCTGACTCCAAAAACAATTTTGATCCATACTCCCAGTGGGGGAGAAGTCATGGGGGAAGAGACCAGAGGGCTTAGAACTCCAACTCCACTAAGACCTGGAGAAAGAAGAAAACAGGAGTAACAGCTAGATGTAGTAATAGGTTTATGTGTGACTTAGAAAGGAAGAGAAGATAGGATCTTTAAAAAAAAGGGAGGGGCAATTATATACAAATATATACAGATAGTTGTGGAAATAATAGTTAATCCATATCTGCAACCTTGAGAAAACTGCTATAGCTTACAATGGAGGGATCAGAGACTCAGAACTCTAGTGGTGGGGACAGTGTGGAGTTATAGCCTTGTTGTCTTGTAATTTTGTAAATCAATATTAAATAACTAATAAAAAAGAAATTATATCCATGTCTCAATAACTACTCTGTAAACCACTATTTTCCCCAATAAAATTATTTGAAAAAAAAAAAACAAACTTAAAGCCCAAGTTATTAGTATAAGGTTCTTTAAGAATTTCTCAGTAGTATGGGGACAACTGTAAGTAAGGTGCCCGGGACAGTCTTAGAAAGTTAAAGAAATATCTTTCCCTTACAGGAAATAACATCTAAAGTCTTATATTCAACTTCAGTGCTATTGACATTTTCAGTTAGAGCATTCTGTTGTACCTGTGCCTGTGTGTGGGTGTGTGTGGGGAGGTATTCCATGAATTATATGATTAGTAATATCCTTGACCTTTACACATCAGGTGCCAGTAGAGTATACTACTCAACTGAGACACCCAAATATGTCTCCAGGCATTTCATCATCCCCTATGGCCAGGATTGTGGTTGTGAGAGAATCATCTTAGTTGATAACCAATAATTTAAAGAATAAAATGATGAAATACATGAAAGAGTACTGCTATAAGAGCAAGGACAGAGTAGTGGTTAACAGCACATGAGCAAGAAATGTTTTGCTTCTTTTTGAAGCTAACAGTCAAAATTGATGACTAGGAAAATTAGGAAGAAATCAAATTTTGATGTCATTAAATGTTATGTTAAGGAGTTAGAGTATTATATCAGAGTGGTGGTATACATAAAAGTATTATGACATCTAGTAATGATAAGATTAGAGGTACATTTTTCAAGTCACTCTGGTCCCTTTGTGAGTCCTGTATTTGATGGAGACAAGTCTATATCACCTAACTGTAGGGAGGTTGTGGGGATGTGGTGGAGCCTGGCAGGGCTTGACCTGAGAGGTGAGTCCATCCTGTTAGTCTCTCTCTCTCTGCGGAGGGGTTGAGCAAAAGGGGGGGGGCATAAGAACCTCAAAGGTCGCCTGCCATATAATCCTTCCCTTCCTCACAAAACATCCTGCATTTTCCTGCCTCCAGGGAGCCCAGCATTCCTTAAAACATTAAGCCTGCTCCATCCTGCATTCCTTTTATTATCTACATATCGATCTTCTGCTTTGTCTTACTAATGTCTAAAGGTCTCCTTCCTAATTCCCCACAGGGTATTGCTAATCCTACCAGTTGAACCCCTAGCAACATACCATTCCTGGCCCCTTTTGCAGTTCTCCGCCCCTTTCCTAACCATGTATGGTATTGTCAAGCCACTTCCGTTTTGATCTTCTCTCTTCTGTGTCTGAGCTGGAAGAGTGCGCAGGTGCAGAATGAGAGGCAGATGCTGGCCATTGCAGTTTGCGCCACATAGCTTAACCAGGTGTGCTACCGCCTGACTCTGGGGTGTTTGAATGAATAAAGATTTGTATTGCTTTGCCACCATGAGCTTGGTTCCTGGGTCATCTCTCTCCCTCGCATCACTAGCCCAACACCTAACTTTGTTGTTTTCTATTTTAGATATAGGTTATGCCCTCTACAATGTCTAGAAATCACCCCAAAGTCTCAGAGAAATGAGAGTATCATGATTTACTCACAATTCACTTCTAACCCTGAGAAACAGAATTCTCAGTACAATCCTACCAAGTGTCAGGATGTCAATGTCATATCTGCATAAGCTGTGATAAGAAAGCCTTTCCTATTAAACATATATATATATATATATATACATATATATATAACTTTTAAAAGGAAACAGAATTTTTTAACCTATGTTTATCAAGGATATTAGTCTTTAATATTATTTTCTTATACTGTTCTTGTCTGGTTTTAGTGTCAAGGTAATTCTGACCTTATAAATGATTTTGAAAGTAATCACCGTGTTTTTTTCTTTCAAAAAGTATGAAAAACATTACTATTTTTTAAATATTTTATTTACTTACAGAATTAAGTGGAGAAGAAGGGGAGATAGAGAGGAAGAAAGATAGGACACAGCTGCAGTACTATTTTACTGCTCATAAAGCTTCCCCCCCACAAGTGAACCTCGATCCTTGCACATCACAATATGTGTGCTCCACCAAGTGCACCACCACCTGACCCTGATATTAATTATTGTTTTAAAGTCTGGTTGGGAGGATTACTAAAACTTTCTCATTCTAGAGATTTTGTTGTTACTAGGGAGGTTTGGGTTAATAATTAGTCTTTAATTATTTAAAGTTAGTAGTTAGTCTATTCAGCTTTTCTATATCTTCATGATATAATCTTGGTTGATTGTGTATTTCTAGAAGTTCATCCATATTTTCTAAGTCACCTGAATAAAGCTAGAGGCATGATATGACCAATTTTAAACAATATTCAAAGTCAAATGTCAAAACTATATGTACTGGCATAAACAGGGAAAGAGGATATGATAAAAAAACAAATAAGCATCCTCTAAAGGGAGGTTAGACAACATACTCTATGCTACATTTGAGGAAGATGGGTCCTGATATTGGGGCAACTTGGAAAGTTCCTACCCATGACCACAGAATGTGAGCTCAGATCTACAGGGATGCAGAGGTCACATAGGCTCCTAAGCTGAATATGGGCCCCAGATTACATCAAATAGATGGGTTTTATAGTCAACAATATTTGTACACCTTTCCCATATTTAGGAGCTACTCTCTTCCCTGATCCAGCTTTCTGATCTTTTTCCAAGTAGTGACATCATCTCCCAAGACAATAACTAGGATGCACCTGCACATCAGATTTCAGGCTCAGGGGGGAAAAAAAACTAGTATAGCTACAGGCCCTTTGGAATATAACTAAAATATGACTAGTAGCTATCTATAAAATAGAGATTCCCCCCCCCTTTCATCTGCACTATTCCAGTCTTTAGGTTCATGATTAGTCAACAATTTGGCTTTGTATGTTAACTGTCTCTTCAACCACGAGGTTCCAGATGCTAGCATGATGCCAACCAGACTTCCCTGGAGAGACAACCCCATCAATATGTCCTGGAACTCCGATTCCCCAGAACCCCGCCCCACTAGAGAAAGAAAGACAGGCTGGGAGTATGGATCCACCTGTCAACACCCATTTTCAGCCAGGAAGCAACTACAGAAGCCAGACCTTCAATCTGCACCACCCCACAATGACCTTGGATCCATACTCCGAGAGGGTTAAAGAATAGGAAAGCTATCAGGGGAGGGGATGGGATAGGGAGTTCTGCTGATGGGAACTGTGTGGAGTTGTACCCTTATTATCCTATGATTTTGTCAGTGTTTCCTTTTTATAAATAAAATAAAATTTTAAAAAAGATATTCAAATAAAAAAAGCACAGAAATAAACCCAGCATACCCACATATATAATATTAGGAGTCAAGAATATATAATGAGTAGAGTCTCATGAATAAATTGTGCTGGAAAAAATATACAATCACCTTTAAAGGGATGAAACTAAACAACAATCTTATATTACACACAAAAATAACTCAAAATGAACAAAAGATTTAATATAAAACAAGAAACTGTCTGGGGAAGTGGCCCAAAAAGTAGAGCATGGAATTTTTTCATGCTTGAGTTTCTCTGTTCAATCCTTGGCACATGTGGCTTGAGGGGTGTTCTGGCTTCTCTATTTCTTAAGACACATGCCAGCAAAGAGTCAATTTCAGGGTACTAAATGTTTGTGAGCTACTTTCAATTATCACTTTAATCTGAGTGATGGAAACTAAGGATGCTAGTCATAAATATTAGATTGATTATTTTCCCTAAATATTTGCCATCAAAATAGCTTTTGTTTAACCAGAGTTATAATTAGCCTTTCGGTATGAAGAGTTACATGAGTTTACAGATACTTGATTACTCACTTTATCATTGCCAAATGTTTATAAAAATGAAGTAGAAACTGGAATATATCTTTGATTTGTCTCTTTAATTACATTTGTGGCAAGAGGCAACTGATCACATATATAATCTATGGCTTGAAGTTGCCTTTTATCAATATTTTCCAGAAAAAAAGCAGTAGTAAATGAGATGAGAAAAAAACCCCAACAATATGTCTTCATTAAATTTCTTTGTATATAAAAGCATTTACATATAGAAAAATATAAAGTTACTCATATTAATATATAAGTATATGTGTATACCAAATTAACATATTGTATATTTATATAAAATATACATCTACATCCTTATAAAGAAAATTTTGCAAGGGCCAGGCTGTGGGACACCTGATTAACTGCTCATATTGCAGTACACAATAATGCAAGTTCAAGACCCTGGTTCCCACCAGAAGGGGAAAAGCTTCACAAGCAGTGAATCAGGTCTGCAGGTGTCTCACTGCGTCTCCTCCTCTCTATCTCCCCCTCTCCTCTCAACTTCTCTTTGTCTCTACCCAATAATAAATAAATAAAATTATTTTCTTTAATGTTTGTCTATTTTTTTAATTGTCATCAGGGTTACCTGCATGAGAAGATCACCACTTCCAAGGGCTACACTTTTTCCCTTTCCTTCCCCATTGTTTTACATAAATATATATATGTGGGGGGAGGGTTGAGAGGGAAATGGGAGATAAGAAACCTGCATCATTGCTTTATCTCTCATGAAGTTTCCTTTTGCCAGTGAGCACCAGGTCTTGAACCCAGGTCCTTGAGCATGGTAATATGTGTGTTCTATAGGCTGTGTCATCTAATTCTTTCAGTACAAAAAATTCAAAGTAACTGCAAAAGCTGAATAAGAGCAAGAGACTGGCATACTTTAATGATGACTCTTTAGTCACTATCAGGCCACCCTATCAGCTGGGGCCCTATTCGGGGAGTCCTGAGATTCCCAGACAGACATGATGGGCCTAGACCTCAAATAAATCCCTCTCTCCATTGTTACTGGTCATTTCTATCAGGAACAACAAAATAGACCCCTTTGTGGGGCCCCCATAGGACCTTGACCTCAACTTGGATCAACAATGGTAGAGAATGTTTCATTCTCTGAAGGGAGGAAGGACAACATACTCTATGCTACACCTGAGGAAGATGGGTCCTGATACTGGGGCAGCTTGGAATGTTCCTACTTATGACCATAGAATGTGAGCTCAGATCTACAGGGATGCAAAGGTCACATAGGCTCATTAGCTGAATATGGGCCCCAGACCAAATCAAATCAATGGGGTTTACAGTCAATAATATTTATACCCTTTATAATATTAGGGAAGTACTCTCTTCCCTGATCCAGCTTTTCTGGCCCTTTTCCAGCCATGACATCACCTCCCCAGGCAATAACTTGGATCCACCTGTATATCAGATTTCAGGCACAGGGAAAAAAAAAAAACTAGTATAGCCACAGGCCCTATGGAATATAACTAAAATATGCCTACTAGCTGTCTACAAAATGGAGTATCCCCCAACTCTTCATCTGCATTATTCCAGCCTTTAAGTTCATGATTGTTCAACAATTTGTTTGGCTTGGTATGTTAACTCTCTTTTCAGCCACCAGGTTCCAGATGCTAGCATGATGCCAACCAGAGTTCCCTGGGTAGATGATCCCACCAATGTGTCCTAGAGCTCCACTTCTCCAGAGCCCCACCCCACTAGGGAAAGAGAGAGACAGGCTGGGAGTATGGATAGACCTGTCAACACCCATATTCAGTAGGGAAGCAATTACAGAAGCCAGACCTTCCACCTTCTGCATCCTACAATGACCTTGGGTCCATACTCCCAGAGGGATAAAGAATAGGAAAGCTATCAGGGGAGGGGATGGGATAGGGAGTTCTGGTGGTGGGAACTGTGTGGAATTGTACCTGTCTTATCCTATGGTTTTGTCAATGTTTTCTTTTTATAAATAAAAAAATTCAAAGTAATGGCTGTTTAAATATAACTAAATATTATTTTCATTAGTTACTGTGTTAAATTCATTCCTCTTTATTTTTCTTACAGTTAGTTGCCATACTTCAAGTGAATGAATTATTTTCTTTTTCTTTTTCTATTTTATTTGATAGGTCAGAGAAATTGAGAGAGGAGGGGTAACTAGAGAGGGAGAGAGATAGACACCTGTAGACATTCTTCATCGATTGTGAAGTATCCACTCTTAGGTGGGAAGCTGGTGCTTCAACCTGGGTCTTTGCACATAGTCCCATATGCACTTATGCACTATTGCCTGGCCCCCAATAAAATGGATTTTTAAAAAACAACTCACAAGCAAAGACAGAAATCATCCTTTTAGGGACAATTCTTGTTGGAATCTTAAGCTCTCTTGTCATATTCCTTCCATTTACGTATTTAATTTTTTACTAGCATAGCATCCTTATGAATGTTCACACTTAAAACATGAATTATATCTTTCCTTTAAGATTGAGAAGATGTAGGATCTTTAGAAAAGAGAAGTCAGTGGTGAGTCACATAGACAACATACTACTGTGTGAATATGTGGGTTCAAGCTCCAGCAGTGTTGAAGGTGTTTCTCCTTCTCTCTGTTTCTCTCCCCCTCTCTATATCTTTCTGTCTCTTGCTCTCTATTAAAAAAAAAAAAGGCCACAGGGAATGGTGAAACTATGCAGGCATCCAGCTCCAGTGATAACCCTGGTGAAAAAAAAATGGTTAAGAAATAAGAAAATCTTTTTTCAGAGCAGCTACATCCAACAGAGCATAAATTCCCAGCCCTCCACCTACAGGATGGAAATGTGTCTCTCCATCTCCCTGTCTCTTTTCTATCTCTGTCTCACCCTCTATAAAAGAAAGACAGAACACTGCTTATCCAATTGTCTTGTAAATATTTCCATTTTATAAATAAACATTAAAAAAAAGAAAAAGGGGAGGATGGAGGGAGGTTGAGAGGGAGGAAGAAGGAGAGAAAGGGAGAGAAAGGAGGGAACGGAGAGAGAGGAAGGGGAAATGAAAGGAAAGGAGAAAGGAAATGGGGGGCATAAACACTATTAGGAGCAGTGGAGACATACAGAAGCCAAAGCCCAGCAATAGAAAGACTCATTGCTATTGTTAACATTAGGGAAGGAAAGAAGGGATGAAACTAGTCATTATTTAATACATCTCTTCCTAAAACAAGTGGGGGAGGTGGGTGGGTGGTAGCACACTTGGTTAAGTGCACACAGTACTAAGTGTAAGGGCTTGTACAAGGATCTGGGTTTGAGCCCCCAGCTCCCTACCTGCATGGGGGTCACCTCACAAGTAGTGAAGCAGGTCTGCAGGTGTCTATCTTTCCCCCTCTCTACCTACCCTCCCTTCTCAATTTCTCTCTGTCTTGTCCAATAAAATGCTAAAAGTGACCACCAGGAACAGTGGATTCATAGTGGCAACACCAAGCCCCATCGATAATCCTGGAGGCAAAAAAAAAAAAAAAAAAAAAAAGCCTTGGAGTTCAAACAAGGTCTTTCAGCAGTGTGAGGTTTAAGGTCATTGTAACAACAATAATAATCAGATATGACTTAAAGACCTTTCCCAAAGGCCTCAATTAGAATGCACTAGATCCCAGGCCTCTGCCAGCTGTAGCAGAGAAATGCTGAGGACACAAAGTGTTCCTCCTTTAGAAGCTCTTAGTTCTGCAGGTGGCATAAAGCGCAAGGACCAGCGCAAGGATCCCGGTTTGAGCCCCCGGCTTCCCACCTGCAGGGGAGTCACTTCACAGGCGTTGAAGCAGGTCTGCAGGTGCCTATCTTTCTCTCCCCCTCTCTGTCTCCCCTCTTCTCTCCATTTTTCTCTGTCCTATCCAAAAACAATGGCATCAATAACAACAACAATAAAGAAAAAAGAAGCCCTTAGTGCTATGACTGCTTGATCATATGTCCTAGAAGAATGCAGAGGTGTAGCATAACAAATTAGGAAATCGAGGGAGTCAGGTGGTAGCACAGCAGGTTAAGCACACGTGGCATAAAAAGCAAGGACTGGTGCAAGGATCCCAGTTGAGCCCCCGGTTCCCCACCTGCAGAGGAGTCACTTCATAGGAGGTGAAGCAGGTCTACAGCTATCTATCTTTCTCTTCCCCTCTCTGTCTTCCCCTCCTATCTCCAGTTCTACTGTCCTATCCAACAATGACGACATCAATAACTACAATAAAACGGGCAACAAAAGGGAATAAATAAATATTTAAAAAATGATTAAAGAAAAACAAATTAGGAAATCGAAGAGAACCGTTTCTCCCTCACTTATTTTAAATATACCTGAATACTTGATTTAATAATGCTTTACAAAATTATAAAACTTTAGGGGTATACTTTCACACATACACATGTATATGTTGTATAATTTACCACACCCAACACTACCAAAGTTTATGTTCCCCATCACCCAAGGTCCAGGAGAACCCTATAAAATCACTCCCACGGCATACAAGGTCAATCACAGCTGAATTCTATCATCTCCACTAGCAAAGGCTAGTGGGATTGCCCACTACTGCCAATTCTTTCAGGGGTACTTGCACAAAGAGAGCAGATTAGCCAGCCTGTCCAACCTCATTTTATCTGTCTTTGGGAAAACACACACACACACACACACACACACACACACACCCTATGCAACTCCAAGAAATGTTTCTTCTTTTGTTTCCTGAACTGGATGATTTACAGTGAAGTGACAATATCCACTGTCATCTCAGGAGAGTGAGAGGATGATTGGCAAACCCCAACAGAAAATAAAAGTGCTATCTGCTGCTCCTTTCAAATCACCAACTTTCTATATATTCAGACATTTTTGAAACTCATTTGTATCCAGACCCACTATACTCAGTTTTATATAATAGAAAAGAATATCTTCCATTACACAGTACTATAGGTACTTGTTAGAAAGTCAAGTCAGATAGGAAAGAATACCCATGTTTTGGTTCCAAAATTATACCTCAATTTCTCTGGATTACAAAGCACTGAAGACCGTTTCATCTTCCAAAGCACAACTCTCCAGCAAAATGTAGCCTTCTCATTGGATGTGCTGATGTTTATTCACATTAATCTGGATAAAATATGTAAGTATAGGGGGGATTCCGGAAGATGGCGGAATGAGAAGCTGCTAGTGGCTTGAGCTCCAACCACATCTACTGGAAACGGTAGGATTTTTTGCCTTTAGTAGGCCACTCAATAAGAGGTCCTAGCAGTGACACCAAGGGAGTGACTATAACTCAATTTGGGTTAGAAAATAGAGTAAAAAGAAAGGGAAAAAATTTTCTTTTAAATTATTATTCCTGAAGCACACCCCCTCCCTCCTTACCCCCCATAACCAGTCCCTGGGGACCAGAGATCTGCTCCTAGCAGGCTACCCTGCTGAGCTTCTTTCTTTACCAAGATTCCTGTCCCACCAGGGGGTGTCATTCATTCTAATTCTATTCCCTTCTGAAACCTTTGGCCTTTTTTCTATCTAAGTAGATAACCAGCTGCCTCTGCACAGGGGGCCTGAGGCAATCAGGAGCCATCCAAGCTGAAGACAGGACAGGTTTTTTACTCTGCTCTATTTTATTATCAATACAAGATAAACACGTACCCCTTTCCCCGTCACCTTCAGGTTGACCAGAATTAACTCTTAGTGTATTTTCCATTGCTAGGGGACTGTGTGTCTTATTCACTGCTAAAATAACTTGTTTCACTTTTCCTACCACCCCTACCCATTCTCTCCCCCCCACATAGCTAATTAAATAATAAAAAATAATTAAATAAATAAAAAACTTTTTCATTTCACTGCTCTTTTATTAATGTTCTTTTCTTTTTCTTTTCTCTCTCTCTCTCCCTTTTTTTCTTCTTTTTCTCATTCTTGGTCATCCTTTCTTCCTTCTTCAGCTTTCTAAATTCACTGATACATGTTTGGGAATTATATTGGGGAAGAAATCTGACTCAGAGTGGACTCTCTCTGCATGTATCTCTGCTCTACTTCCCTTTCTCCTTTAGCTACCCCTAGAATATACAGTGGATAGTAGATTTGCATAACTGTCTATACCTGTTACTCTTGTCTAGTCCTGAGGTTATTTTTGGTTTTTTTTTCTGCCTCTGCTCAGGAGGCTTGAGGCAAACTGGGACAGGTTTTTTTACCCTGCTCTATTTTATTATTAATATTATATAAAGGTGTATCTCTTTCTCCCCCTCCTTTAGGTTGACCAGAATTAACTCTTAGGGTATTTTTTATTCCTAGGGGACTGGGTATCTTATCCACTGTGAGAGGAACTTGTCTCACTACTCCTACCTCCTCTACAGACTCTCCCCTTCTCCCTCCTTCTAGCTAATTAAAAAAAATAAAATAAAAAATAAATTAATCAATAAAAAATTTCCTTTCACTGCTTTTTTATTACAGCTCTTTTTCTTATCTTTTTTCTTTTCTCTCTCTTGTTTCTCTTTTTTTTTAAATCTTGTCTTCCATTTCTTCCTTCCTTCTTCTTTGTCTTTCTGAATTCACTGATATTCATTTGTGAATTATTTGGGGGAAGATATCTGACTCAGAGTGGTCTCTAAGTGTGTATCTCTGTTCTACTTTCCTATCTCCTCTTGCTACCCCTATAATATACAGTGGAGAGTAGATTTGAATAATTGTCTCTTTTTGCTATCCCTTCTTTCCTCTCTCTTTCTTCTTCCTTGGACTTGGTTGCTATTTTTTCACCAACTGGAGACACTGTTTGGCTAACTGGTAGTGATTAAACTACTTCAATACTTGCTTCAGTTGCTATTGTAATTCCTGAGGTTGGTGAGTACAGTTGTCAAAAAGGTATTTAGTACAGTGTTGCTTATACTCAAAATACAACAACTGAGGAACAACAGAACATAAAAACAAGAAACACATAAATCAAAAAAATGGGTAGATGAAAATGAAATAAAACGGCTACTCCAATGAATGAAGACAAGAGCCCAGAAGAAACTACAAATCAGCCAGAAGTAACCATAGATAAGAAAAGTATGCAAGCAATAATAAACTTACTAATCACAGAAATGAAAACAACATTGGAGTAAAGGAATGGCAGTATTAGGGAAACAACAGTTGAGACCCCCAAGGAAAATACTGATTATCTTGAAGCAATTAGAGAACTGAAAGCTGAAATAGCTGTAATGAAGAAAGAAGCTGAGGCAAGGGAAAGCAGACTAACAGAAGCAGAAAACAGAATTAGTCAGACAGAGGATGAGTTAGAGAAAAATAAGAAAGAGGTGAAAGAGCTCAAAAAGAGATTGAGAGACACTGAAAACAACAACAGAGACATATGGGATGATCTCAAAAGAAGTAACATTCACATAATTGGCCTGCCAGAGGAAGAAAGAGAGGAAGGGGAAGCAAACATTCTAGAGGAAATAATAGAAGAAAACTTCCCAGACCTGAATAACAGAAAGGACATCAAGATTCAAGAGGCCCAGAGAGTTCCAAACAGAATCAACCCAGACCTGAAGACACCAAGACACATCATAGTCACAATGAGAAGAAGTAAGGATAAAGAAAGGATCCTAAAGGCTGCAAGAGAGATACAAAAAGTCACATACAAGGGAAAACCCATAAGATTATCTGCAGACTTCCCCACTCAAACTCTAAAAGCCAGAAGAGAATGGCAAGATATCTATCAAGCCCTGAATGAAAAAGGGTTTCAACCAAGGATAATATATCCTGGTAGACTTTCATTCAAACTAGATGGAGGGATCAAAACCTTCTTAGACAAACAACAGTTAAAGGAGGCAACCATCACCAAACCGGCCCTGAAAGAGGTTCTAAAAGACCTCTTATAAACAAGAACATCACTATAATACTTGCAATATATCTGAGCAAACAAAAATTTGTTGAACAATGGCACTACAATACATTAAATCCATAATATCAATAAATGTCAATGGCTTAAACTCACCCATCAAAAGGCACAGAGTTGGGGGATGGATCAGAAAACATAACCCAACTATATGCTGCTTGAAAGAATCCCAACAGACACAAAAAGATAAACACAGACAAAAAGTGAAAGGATGGAAAACTATCATACAGGCTAACGGATCACAAAAAAAGGCAGGTACAGCCATTATCATCTCAGATTTTAAATTAAATAAAGTAATAAAAGATAGGCAAGGCCACTACATAATTATTAGAGGATAAATCAGCCAAAGAGACTTAACAATTATTAACATCTATGCACCCAATGAAGGACCATCTAAATACATCAAGCACCTCTGAAAGAATTTCAATAAATACATCAATAGTAATACAATAATAGTGGGAGACTTTAACACCCCACTCTCACACTTACACAGATCAACAAAGCAGACAATCAACAAAGATACAAAAGAATTAAATGAAGAGATTGACAGACTAGACCTCTTGGACATTTTCAGAGTCCTTCACCCCAAAAAACTGGAATACACATTGTTTTCAAATCCACATAACACATACTCAAGGACAGACCACATGTTAGGTCACAAAGACAGCATCAATAAATTCAAGAGCAATGAAATCATCCCAAGTATCTTCTCAGACCACAGTGGAGTAAAACTAACATTTAACAACAAACAGAAAATTATTAAAAGTCACAGAATTTGGAAACTAAACAACATACTGCTTAAGAATCACTGGGTCAGAGAGTCACTCAAGCAGGAAATTCAAATGTTCCTGGAAACAAATGAAAATGAAGACAAGTTATCAAAATATTTGGGACACAGCTAAAGCAGTTCTGAGAGGGAAACTTATAGCCATACAATCACATATTAAACATCAAGAAAAAGCTCAAATGAACGACCTTACTGCACACCTCAAGGACTTAGAGGAAGAGGAATAAAGGAACCCTAAAGCAACGAGAAGGACAGAAATCACTAAAATTAGAGCAGAAATATACATCATCGAAAATAAGAGAACCATACAAAAGATCAATGAAGCCAAATGTTGGTTCTTTGAAAGATTAAACAAAATTGAAAAACCCCTAACCAGACTCACCATACAAAAAAGAGAGAATACTCAAATTAATAGAATTGTAAATGGTGGAGGAGATATCACAACTGACACCACAGAAATCCAGAGAATCATGCGAAACTTCTATAAAGAACTATACGCCACCAAGCCAGAGAATCTGGAAAAAATGGAACAATTCCTAGAAACATATGCCCTTCCAAAACTGAACCAAGAAGAACTACAAAACCTAAATGCACCAATCACTGACAAAGAAATTGAAACAGTTATTAAGAATCTCCCCAACAAAAAAAGTCCTGGACCAGATGGCTTCACAAACCAATTCTACAAAACTTTCAGGACAGTTAGTACCCATACTACTTAAGCTTTTCCATAAGATTGAAGAAACAGGAACACTCCCTTCCACCTTCTATGAAGCCAACATCACCCTGATACCAAAACCTGATAGGGACAGAACAAAAAAGGAAAACTACAGACCAATATTTCTGATGAACATAGATGCCAAAATATTAAACAAGATCTTGGCCAACCGGATACAGCAACACATCAAAAAGATTGTTCATCATGACCAAGTGGGATTTATCCCAGGAATGCAAGGCTGGTTCCACATCTGTAAGTCAATCAATGTCATTCACAACATCAATAAAAGCAGAGCCAAAAAACGCATGATTATCTCAATAGATGCAGAGAAAGCCTTTGACAAAATCCAACACCCATTCATGCTCAAAACTCTACAAAAAATGGGAATAGATGGGAAATTCCTTAAGATAGTGGAATCCATATATAGCAAACCTACAGCCAACATCATACTCCATGGATAGAAGCTGAAAGCATTCCCCCTCAGATCGGGGACTAGACAGGGCTGCCTACTATCACCATTACTCTTCAACATAGTATTGGAAGTTCTTGCCATAGCAATCAGGCAAGAGAAAGAAATCAAAGGAATACAGATTGGAAGGGAAGAAGTCAAGCTCTCACTATTTGCAGATGATATGATAGTATACATAGAAAGACCTAAAGAATCCAGTAGAAAATTACTGGAAGTTGTTAGGCAATATAGCAAGGTAGCAGGCTACGAAATCAATGTACAAAAATCAGTGGCATTTCTTTATGAAAACACCAAATCTGAAGAATAAGACATCCAGAAATCACTCCCATTCACTGTTGCAGCAAAATCAATCAAATACCTAGGAATAAAGTTGACCAAAGAAGTGAAAGACTTGTATACTGAAAACTATGAGTCGCTACTTAAGGAAATAGAAACTGATACCAAGAAATGGAAAGATATCCCATGCTCATGGATTGGAAGAATAAATATCATCAAAATGAATATTCTCCCCAGAGCTATATACAAATTGAATGCAATACCCATCAAAGTTCCACCAAGCTTCTTTAAGAGAATAGAACAAAACACTACAATCATTTATCTGGAACATGAAAACACCTAGTATTGCCAAAAGCATCTCGAGGAAAAGAAACAGAAATGGAGGCATCACACTCCCAGATCTCAAACTATTATAAAGCCATCATCATCAAAATAGCATGGTACTGGAACAAAAATAGGCACACAGACCAGTGGAACATAATTGAAAGCCCAGAAATAAATACCCACACCTATGGACATCTAATCTTTGATAAGGAGGCCCAAAACATTAAATGGAAGAAGGAGGCTCTCTTCAATAAATGGTGCTGGGAAAACTGGGTTGTAACATGCAGAAGAATGAAACTGAACCATTTTATCTCACCAGAAACAAAAATCAACTCCAAATGGATCCAAAAACCTGGATGTTAGACCAGAAACAATCAAATACTTAGAGGAAAACATTAGTAAAACACTTTCCTGTTGGGTAGTTGCCATCTCCCCCTGGCTTCTGCTTAACCATATGCCTATATAGGGATTTTACTGATCCAAAGCTTTGGTCTATTTACATAAATCACTTTTACATAAAGCACTCCAGGGCATTGGTGGTTCTATGATAGGATTCTCTCCTGCTCCACCCCCTCCTTGTCACACACTGATCCCTTCTTTGTCACACTCTGATTTTCACCAGTCACTTTTCTCTCCACCCTCTCTATATCACATCCTGTTTCCACCCTACTTGGAGAGTATAAAAACAGCTGCTCTTCTGATTAAAGACACTTGGAAATTGCTTTCCGGCTCCGAGAGTTCCAGAGTGTATCTCCTGCGGAAGTTGGTGCAGCACGAGTTCCTGATCCCTCTCCCACACAGCAGCCTAGATCAGCTCCAGTTGAGTTCTCTCCAACCCAGAGAGCACTAGCTCGGGAAGAAGTACCCTCAGGCTATCCCGGCACTTTCCCACCTATACCTCAAGGACATCTTTGATGAAATAAACCCAATTGCAAGAAAGACTAAAGCAAAAACAAACCAATGGGACTACATCAAATTGAAAAGCTTCTGCACATCCAAAGAAACTATTAAACAAAGAGACCCCTCACAGAATGGGAGAAGATCTTCACATGCCAGACATCAGACAAGAAACTAATCACCAAAATATATAAAGAGCTCAGCAAACTTAGCAGCAAAAAAGCAAATGACCCCATCCAAAAATGGGCAGAGGATGTTAACAAAACATTCACCTCAGAGGAGATCCAAAAGGCTAACAAGCATATAAAAACTGCTCTAGGTCACTGATTGTCAGAGAAATGCAAATTAAGACAACATCGAGATACCACCTCACTCCTATTAGAATGGCATACATCAAAAAGGACAGCAGCAACAAATGCTGGAGAGGCTGTGGAGACAGAGGAACCCTTTTGCATTGCTGGTGGGAATGTAAATTGGTCCAGCCTCTGTAGAGAGAAGTCTGGAAAACTCTCAGAAGGCTAGACATGGACCTTCCATATGACCCAGTAATTCCTCTCCTGGGGTTATACCCCAAGGACTCCATAACACCCAACCAAAAAGAGGAGTGTACTCCTATGTTCACAGCAGCACAATTCATAATAGCTAAAAGCTGGAAGCAACCCAGGTGCCCAACAAAAGGTGAGTGGCAGAGAAAGCTGTGGTATATATACACAATGGAATACTATACAGCTATCAAGAACAATGAACCCACCTTCTCTGACCCATCTTGGACAGAGCTAGAAGGAATTATATTAAGTGAGCTAAGTCAGAAAGATAAAGATCAGTATGGGATGATCCCACTAATCAACAGAAGTTGAGAAAGAAGATCTGAAAGGGAAACTAAAAGCAGGATCTGACTAAATTGCAAGTAGGGCACCAAAGTAAAACCCTGTGGTGAGGGGTAGACATGCAGCTTCCTGGGCCGGTAACGGTTGGGGGCATGGGGGGAATGGGACACAGTCTTTTGGTGGTGGGAATGGTGTTTATGTACACTCCTACTAATTTGTAATCATATAAATCACTAGTTAATTAATAGGAGAGGGGGAAAATTAATTGTATGTCTCGAAGTTTTTAAAACACAGACTGCGTCTTTTTAATATATAGGCTGTGTATTTGATACGCAGACTGTCTCAAAACCCTAGACCAAGTAGATCAGAAGCAATCAATGGCACAGCTATATACAAGATACTGGGTACTATACAGCAAACCCTAACAAAAGGACTTTTTAAAGTTAACCCAATTACCTAATAATGTGATGATAACATTAAGTATCCATTGTCTTTTTGAACCCTAAGACAGCAGGAACCTCACATCTCCACTGTAAAGCCCATATTTCCCCCAGTCCTGGAACCTTAGAATAGGGCCCACTTCCCGTATGCCTCTTCCAATCCATATCAAATAATATTGCATCAGCCGATCGCAACCTAATCAATGCAATGATTGCCACCTCAACATGCTTCAGCTCAGACTGTGTCCAGAGACTTCACATGTGGAATGACAACCCTTTAGCTTCATTACTCGGGTGAGACCTTTCCTTTCATAGTATTCTTTAATTCCATCCCAGGTGGTTCACTTTCTAACAAAGTCCCAAAACCTAGATATAGACCAGGTTCTGTGAGAGAGAGCATATGTTCACACATATCCATAAACTAGTGCAAAATATATACCTGAAAGCAGAAGTACACTAGAGTTTGCAGTGAGTACCCCCCTAACACTTCCTCTCCACTATTCCAAGCTTTGGGTCCATGATTGCTCAACAATTTGTTTGGCTTCGTATGTTAACTCTCTTTTCAGCCACCAGGTTCCAGATGCCATCAGGATGCTGGCCAGGCTTCCCTGGACTGAAGACCCCACCAATGTGTCCTGGAGCTCCACTTCCCCAGAGACCCACCCTACTAGGGAAAGAGAGAGGCAGACTGGGAGTATGGACCGACCAGTCAACATCCATGTTCAGCATGGAAGCAGTTACAGAAGCCAGATCTTCCACCTTCTGCCACCCACAATGACCCTGGGTCCATGCTCCCAGAGGGCTAGAGAATGGGAAAGCTATCAGGGGAGGGGGTGGGATATGGAGATTGGGTGGTGGGAATTGTGTGTGGAGTTGTACCCCTCCTACCCTATGGTTTTGTTAATTTATCCTTTCTTAAATAAAAAATAAATTAAAAAAAATGTAAGTATATTAAATGAGAGGAATAGACCAAGCCACTTACCCAAATTCCTTCCTATCCACATGTATTGTTTTTTCCAGTGACTAACACTGCACTCAGATAAGTGCTTTTGTTTGTTTACTGAGACATAAATCTGCTAGAACAGCCTAACTCTAAATTATTGTTGCCATTTCTGATGGAAAGTTGCCACATAATTTAAATTTCAACAGCTCTACAGTTTCCCATATTTCTTATTTGTGACTTCCCACCTCACAAAGTACATTGTACTATCATTTTAATAAATAGTTTTTGAGTGAATGTTGTTTTTCTTTGTGTCCAAACTCTACCTGTTTGTTTTTCTTTCTCTTCATTGACATACTCAGTGATCTAATAAAAGGTTTATTTTAAAAAAAGTCATTTTATTTCAAAGGTAGCCATCACATTTCAAAGCCAATAAACCAAATGACCAACTAGAATAATGACCTCAAACTGCCAAAGTGGTGGTGAGTGACTGACAACTCTGATTTTTCAGTTCCTCTGAAGGGAAAGAATATCAATGATTCTTCTTGTTCAGCCACTTAGTTGTGAGTATACAATATTTTTAAGAAAATCACTTTTCTATGGTTTTCTCATCAAAATGAAGTATTTTCCCCATAACGGCAGATAATTACCTAGTATATTTGGAAAAATGGAGTCTATCTTCAAGATAGAGATGGTATTTAGCTACGGATTGAATACAATTGGATTCACTGCTCAAGCTATGAAGGAATGAATATCAGTGACTTTTAATCTTGTATGAAACAAAAAGATTAAACTGTCAATATTACAACGAACTGCCGTGACGAGTGCTATGATAGAACCGTACTCTCAAAGCTGCTTCTAATGATATGTATGCAAGGAATAGATTTTTTTCCTGATAACGCATGTAATTAGAGTACAGAGCAAAATGTCCTGTTCAAATTCATGACATGCCCAACTAATAAAGGAAGAGAGGATAAGGCTCTTGTTATTTATTTGCATGAAAAAGCTTCAATATCAGATATACTTTAGAGAAATTAGTTTTTAATCTAGGTGACTAGATGAGATTTTGACCCTGAACTGCTTTTTGAGTTGACCTGTGAGAATTTATGCAGAAATAAGATTGTGATGCTTACAAACCAGACAGGCATTGCTTTTTCATTAATTCCTGAATGTCTCATATAGGCAAGAGAAGCAGAAAATTGGTCCTTCTAAAAACCCACCATAGGAGAATTTGCTTTTATGAAATATAATCAGTAATAGTTGATAGGAATCTTAGTAAGAATGTATTCTTTTTAAATTTAGACATTCAAGAATTTAGATACATCAATTCAGCAGTGATGGTTCTCCAATGACCTGCACAAAGCAGAAATTTACAGTTGTATATTGTTATGAATATATTTGAGAGGTCTCTAGCTATCAAAGTGCCAGCTTTTCAAGGTGAATTATGGACCACACAATGGGCACTTGAAAGAAAACTTTAAATCAATTCTTGCACTTATTTTTAGATGATAAAGGTTAGTGTCATATCCACTGGATTACATGTAATAAATTGCCTTTTTTTTTAACGAAGGGGAAAAAAGAAGTAGTTTTCTCTTTAAAAAGCTATGTCAGATAAAGTGAAGACTACAAATGTTGCATATGTGCAAGAGACCAACACACTTTAACGATGACCCTTTTGGTCACTACCAGGCCATCCCATCATCTGGAACTCTACTCAGGGAATCCTTAGATTCCCACACAGATATGATGGAACTAGACCTCTAGTAGATCCTTCTCTCCACCAGTGACTGGTCACTTCCATCAGGAACATCATCATAAGCCCTCTTGTGGGCCTCTATAGGACCTTGTCCTTAATGTAGAACAGCAATGATGGAGACAGCCCCACTCTCCAAAGGGAGGCTGGGACAACTCTGCCACTCAAGGAAGACTGGTCCTAAAATGAATGCAGCCTAGAATGTTCCTAGCTGTGACCATGAACCACAAGCTTAGACTGACAAGGACTCAGAGGCTCTTATGCTAAATATGAATACATATGGGCCCTAGGTCAGATTGATGGAGTTTACAATTAATGTTATTTGTATACTTTACTCAGATTTAGGCTCTACTCTCTGCCCTAATCCTGCTTTCTAGGCCTATTCTCAACTCTGACACCATCTTCCCAGACAATACTCAACCCACCTGCATGTTAGCTGTCAGGCTTAAGCAAAAATTAGTAAAGTCAAAGGCCCCTTGTAATATATCTAAAATAGACTTCCTAGCTTCTTCCAACATGAAGTCCCCAAATCTTACCTTCTATATTCTTACCTTTAGTTTCCTGATCATTAAACAGTTTGTCCTGCTTTATATCTTACTGCCTTTCAGCCACCAAGTTGCAGGCACCAACCTGAATTCCCTGGGCAGATGATCTCACCAATGTGTCCTGGAACCCCACCTCTCCAGAGCCCTATCCCCCCAGGGAAAGATAGAAACTGGCTGGAGGTATGGATCGACCTGCCAACATCCATGTCCAGCAGAGAAGCAATTACAGAAGCCAAACCTCCCACCTTCTGCACCCCAGAAAGATCTTTGGTCCATACTCCCAGAGAGATAAAGAACAGGGAAGCCTCAGTGGAGGGGATGGGATATAGAACTCTGGTGGCGGAAATTGTATGGAATTGTACCACTCTTATCCTACAGTCTTGTTAATCATTATTAAATCACTACTAAAAAATAAAAATAAATAAATGAAATCTGATATCAATATTATTTATGGAGTATATCATTAGCTGCAAAAAATTTTATTTATGGCACAATAAAATTAGCTAGGTGTGTAAGGAAAGGTATCTTATGTTATATGGTTAACATCACTTGAAACATGAATAACTGCTGTGTTCCTCATGCAAATATTATACCAAAAAAAAAAAAAAGCAGTATAATCCATGTTCGTAAAAGTAACCAAGATCCACTTGGAGAGACAAGGCACAATTAGAGGAGCAACATTGCTTCCTCCATTTATCTATACTTGCATTGCCAAACCATCTATAGCTCCTGTCAATGCTCCCTTATAACAAATCACAAAGTTGTCAGTTCTTCTTAGCTGCATACTGGTTCAGGCCATTATGGCTTGTTGCTTGGACTCCTAAATAAATGTTCTTCCCCCTAATTTATCTTCCTATCTCTGGCTTCTTCTTCTTCCACAAAGTGCAGCAAGTATTCAAATTATATTGATCTAGCTTAAAATCGTCAATGACTTCCCCTTCATTTAGAGTAAATCCAAATGCATTAAGCTCAGAGTCTCTCAAACCTAGACTCTCTAATTTTATTTCCCATGGAAGAAACCCATACCCCTGGGCCATCCTCATGTTTTCTTTTTTACTTTGAGGCCTGTTGCTGTCTCTTCTTGAATTATTCTTCATCCTACTCACCACTCAGCTGAAATGGTTGCTGGTTGTAGATACCAATTCTCATCACTGAATCTGTGGTAGATTACAACCTGCTCATGAATTACTTTGGTTGTATTTGTCAAAAGTTGTAATCGTTTTGTTTGTTGAATTTGTTCTTTGTCCATCTCCCCCATTAAAACACCAATTTCATAAAAACTGAACCTTGGGAGTCAGGCGGTAGCGCAGCGGGCTAAGTGCACATGGCACGAAGCTCAAAGACCAGCTCCCCACCTGCAGGGGAGTCGCTTCATAGGAGGTGAAGCAGGTCTGCAGGTGTCTATCTTTCTCTCCCCCTCTCTGTCTTCCCCTCCTCTCTCCATTTCTCTCTGTCCTATCCAACAACAACAACATCAATAACAACAATAATAGCTTCTATAACAATAAAAACAACAATAGCAACAAAAATGAAATAAATATTTTTAAAAAACCTGAATCTTGTCTTGTCACTGTTATGTCACATATGAACTTCTTACAACTTTGTTTTCATAGAGACATTCTGCAAAAATGCAAAATGCAGATAAATTCCTGGGGAGAAATTGTCCTTGAATTGTATTCATGTTCAGGGAGCACAGGTTTTCCTGTTTTTCCCTATCCTAGCATAAATGTTAACTTATATCTAATTTTCACAAAGTGGGGAGGAAAAGAAATAGTTTCATATATTGCTACCATAAGACTTACTCAAAGTGTATATATGTTTTTATTTGCAAGTGGGTGAGTCAGATTTTACTTTCGAAGTAAACTAAACCCTTTTGGATGCTTTGTTATCTCTGTTGGGCCACTTAAGTAACAAGAAGGTACTAGATGTGTCCCTGAGTGTTGTATTTATTGCTAAAGAACATGTAGGCTGGTTATATCCACTTGTGTGTATTCACAAAACAAGTATAAAAAGCTTGTAAAAACTTAAAAACTTCTTGACTGACATTTTTGAAATATATGAATCAAGCTAGAATAAAAGAACTAAAGAAACACTTTTATAATAATATGTAAGGGGTAAAACTTTGTGGAGAAATGTAGAAACATAGTATCCTATTTTTTAACTTGAAGGACTTATTAACTTATCACTATTCATTTTAGAGAATAACTAGCAGTAGCTAAATGCTTAATGATACAAATTAAAGTAGCATAGTTGTGAAACATCTAAGTTTAATTCCATGTAACATAAAATTAAAAAAATTATCAAACATGAACATATTGAGGAGAATAGAGAAATTTCAAATATAAAATATTTTATCTCAGAGAAATGAGCTAACACCAGTGGCTATCAGTACAGTATTTTCTGCAACTAGGATAACTTAATGGCAATTTCATAGATATAGCTAAAACATAAGTAAATTGTATGTTCCTTCTTGTAAGTCAGAGGTACTATAAAATATAATCCAAATAATCAAAACGTATCAGTCTATCCAGTCAACAGTCATGCACAGGGAATATTCTCACTTCAATAGCAGGAGGATTCTCAGATATAGCACACCAGTTGGGTAAAGGCTTCTGTAATTTTTCTTTGTATTTTTAAAAATATTTATTTATTCATTTTCCCTTTGTTTTAGCCCTTATTGTTTTATTGTTGTAGTTATTACTGTTGTTGTTTTTTATGTCTTTGTTGTTGAATAGGACAGAGAGAAATGGAGAAAGGAGGGAGAGACAGAGAGGGGGAGAGAAAGATAGACACCTACAGACCTGCTTTACCGCTTGTGAAGTGACTCCCCTGCAGGTGGGGAGCCGAGGACTTGAACAGGGATCTTTACGCTGGTCCTTGTGCTTTGCGCCACCTGCGCTTAACCGCTGCTCTACTGTCTGACTCCCCAGGCTTTTGTAGTTTATCTGCTTCCAGATTCCCTTGACTTTCACATGGCCATGCATGTACACCAATGTACATACATTTTACTACAATCAATATGCCAGAACTATAGAGTAATACTGCAAAACTCTGAATTTTCACACAAATGGAGGAAAAGAATCAAATCAAGTTTCTAATCAGAAGAATCCTAATATTGGGTTATTGGAAAAGTCATGATTCATTTTTGCATGAAACATACTTCATGGGGATAGGTGGTGGCGCACCTGGTTAAACGCACATGCTTACAGTACGTAAGGAACCTGCAGGGGGAAAGCTTCATAAGTGGTGAAGTAGTGCTGCAGGTGTCTCTCTGTCTCTCTCCCTCTCTATTCCCCCCTTCCACTTAATTTCTGGCAATCTCTTTCCCATAAGTAAATAAAAATAATAAAAAAATACTCTATGACTTTTCCAAAAATTCATTAGTTTGTACAGAGTCAATTTGCTTCTCTAAGTGAATGGGGTTTGAAACTCACTATTAATTTGAAGCTTAGCAGAGCAGATTGGATTAAATGATAATGCCTCATGTTTTTAGCTGCACATATTGGGAAGCCTAGAAAATTATAGATCTACTTCATATTTCTGGAAGCAGAAATTCTCATTCATAAAACATTAAAACTATACTGGTTAGACTTGAGTAGAATTTATGATTCTTCTCTTATAATATAATAAGTGTTCTAGTTTCTTTTACTCTAAATTCCTCTTCTATCAATAAGTGTTTCACTATAATGTCTTTTTTTAAGTTTTTTTTTTCTTATTTTAACTTTATTTATTTTATTTGATAGGACAGACAGAAATGGAGAATGAGGGAGAGATAGAAATGGAGAAACAGAAAGATATCTGCAGTCCTGCTTCACCACTCAAGAAGTATCCCCCCTGCAGGTGGGGCCTGAGGGCTTCAATCTGAGTCCTTGTGCATCTTAATATGTGCACTTAACCAGGGTCACGATCATTCAGCCCCCCATTATAATGTCTTAAAATAAAAAATGTTGACCCTCTTGGTAGAAATCCAAACCCACCCAGCCTTTGCCAAGTGATGGTCAGAATCAAGATTCAATCATAAACTTTTTCAGTCTTTTTTGTTTTTAAATTCACCATGCTTGCAGATCCCTCAGTTTAGTTTAATCTTGAGTATTTTATGGCAGATCTGCTATTTAATAATCCCCAGGGTGGCAAAACCATGCTAATCTTTTTTTTAATATTTATTTATTTATTTTCCCTTTTGTTGCCTTTGTTGCTTTTTATTATTGTCATAGTTATTGTTGTTGTTATTGATATCATCATTGTTGGATAGGACAGAGAGAAATGGAGAGAGGAGGGGAAGACAGAGAGGGGGAGAGAAAGACAGACACCTGCAGACCTGCTTCAACGCCTGTGAAGCAACTCCCCTGCAGTTGAGGAGCTGGGGGCTCGAACCAGGATCCTTATGCTGGTCACTTAAAGTGAAAGGATGGAAAACTATCATACAGGCTAATGGACCACAAAAAAAGGCAGGAACAGCCATTCTCATCTCTGACAAAATAGATTTTAAATTAAATAAAGTAATAAAAGATAGGCAAGGCCATTACATAATGATTAGAGGGTAAGTCAGCCAAGAAGACTTAACAATTATTAACATCTATGCACCCAATGAGGGACCATCTAAATAAATCAAGCACCTACTGAAAGAACTACAAAAATACATCAATAGTAATACAATAATAGTGGGAGACTTTAACACCCCACTCACAGACTTAGATTAACAAAGCAGAGAATCAACAAAGAAATAAGAGAATTAAAGGAAGAGATTGACAGACTAGACCTCTTGGACATTTTCAGAGTTCTTCACTCCAAAAAACTGGAATACACATTGTTTTCAAATCCACATAACACACACTCAAGGATAGACCACATATTAGGCCACAAAGACAATATCAACAAATTCAAAAGCATTGAAATCATCCCAAGTATCTTCTCAGACCACAGTGGAGTAAATCTAACATATAACAACAAACAGAAAATTACTAGCAGACACAGAATTTAGAAACTAAACAACATACTGCTTAAGAACCACTGGGTCAGAGAGACACTCAAGCAAGAAATTCAAATGTTCCTGGAAACAAATGAAAATGAAGACACAAGTTATCAAAATATATGGGACACAGCTAAAGCAGTACTGAGAGGGAAACTCATAGTCATACAATCACATATTAGAGAACAAGAAAAAGCTCAAATAAACGACCTTACTGCATGCCTTAAGGACTTAGAGGAAGAGGAACAAAGGAATCCTAAAGCAACCAAAAGGATGGAAATGACTAAAATTAGAGCAGAAATAAACATCAAAAATAAGAAAATGGTAGGAATGGTGTTTATGTACACTCCTATTAATTTGTAGTCATATAAATCACTATTTAATTAATATGAGAACAGAAAATTGATTGTAGGACTTGAACTTTTTAAAACACAGACTGAGTCTTTTTAATACATAGGCTGAGTCTTTGATATGCGGACTCTCTCAAAAGCCTAGACCTGGGAGAACAGAAGCAACCAGTGGCACAGCTATATACAAGATGCTGGGTATTATACAGCAAACCCTAACAAAGGGACTTTTCAAAGTTAACCCAATTACCAAATAATGTGATAACAATAACTATCCACTGTTTTCTTGAACCCTAAGACAGCAGGAACCTCACATTTCCACTATAGAGCCTATATTTCTCCCAGTCCTGGAACCTTAGGGTGGGGCACACTTTCCTGCATGCTTCTCTCAATTCATACCAAATAATATTGCATCCACCAATTGCAACCTAAGCAACGCAACGAGTGCCACTCCAGCATGCTTCATCTAGACTGTGTCCAGAGACTTCAGGTGTGGAATGACAACCCTTCAGCTTCATTATTCAGGTGAGACCTTTCCTTTCATAGTATTCTCTAATTCCATTCCAGGAGGTTCACTAACAAAGTCCCAAAACCTAGATATAGACCAGGTCTCCTGAGATAGAGCATATGTTCACACGTATCCATAAACTAGGGCAAAATATATACCTGAAAGCAAAAGTACACAATAGTCTGCAGTGAGTAACCCCAACATTTCATCTGCATTATTCCAGCCTTTAGGTCCATGATTGTTCAACAATTTGTTTGGCTTTGTATGTTAACTCTCTTTTCAGCCAGCAGGTTCCAGATGCCAGCATGATGCCAACCACACTTCCCTGGACAGACAACCCCACCAATATGACTTGGAGCTCCACTTCCCCAGAGACCCATCTTACTAGGAAAAGAGAGAGGCAGACTGGGAGTATGGATTCACCAGGCAATGCCCATGTTCAGTGGGTAAACAATTACAGAAACCAGACCTTCCACCTTCTGCAACCCACAATGACCTTGGGTCCATATCCATACTCCCAGAGGGATAGAGAATGGGAAAGCTATCAGGGGAGGGGATGGGATATAGAGATCTGGTGATGGGAATTGTGTGGAGTTGTACCCCTCCTATCCTGCAGTTTTATTAATGTCTCCTTTTTAAAATAAATAAATAAATAAAGCTAATTACAGAAAACCATTTACAAAAAAAGGATAATGGAGGAATAAGGTGTTAATGACAACACTGCTGTTACCTTACCAAGACAGCAAGGATAGAGAGCACCATTACACCACCTGCAAGGAGAGCCTCATGCAGAGAAATCTACCCTGAAAACAGTTAAGAGAAAATGCAGACCAAGGAGATCTCAGGAAGGAACCAAAAAAAAAAAATTTGTCACCTCTCCCTCTCTCTTCTCTCTCTCTCTTTCTTTCTCTCTCTCTCTGTCCTTTTCTCCTTCTTCAATCTCTTCGTAGGATTCTGAGTAGTTGAACTCAAAAGGATACCAGAGAATAAGTTCATGTCAAACCCATGGGACAGGAAACCAGGTTTTCAACAAAGGCCCACAAGGGGGAATGGAGAAGGCATTTAAATAGGATTTCTACCAACTCAGTATAAAGTTATAATCTGCACAAAATGCAACACATATGAAATACTGGTGGTGGTGCTTGGCTAATAATTTCTCTATAACCAAAAATAGGAGGAAACTTATTTTAGGTTCAGTATTTCAGATTACTCTCTGATGGATTTACTTGGGAAGTAAATCATGACTGAACAACTAAGTCACTTTTCCTTTTTTTTTTTTTTCTGCACAAAGACTCCACTCCTGGTTGCTTTTTTTTTTTTTTCTTTTTTTTTACTATGATAGAGACAGAGAAAAATGTATAAGAGAGGGGGAGAGAAACACAGAGAGAAAGAGGGAGACCTGCTGCCTACTCCACCACTTGTGAATCCCTTCCATTGCGGGAACTTGGGGCTTGACCCCGGGTCCTTGCACATAGTAACTGTACCACTGGCTGCACCACTACACAGCCCCTTGAGTGACTCTTTTGATATTTCAGTTTCTCCACTCTAGCTTATGCCATACTTTCTGGTACCTAACATTTATCCCATATTCATCTAATAATTCAGAAAAGGCTAAAACTTAAGAGGTAGGATAGGACTGCTTTTGCATTCTTGCTTTCTCACAATCTTTAGCAGAGTAATTGAGTATATGCATTCTCTAGCATTAACATAATATTATCTTTTTTATTGTTTAGTATTGATTAGTAGATTTGTGAAATACAGTATATAGTTCCACACTACATGTAATATTATCTTTAGCTTCCTAAAATAGGTCAAAATTAGGAAGTCCTTTTTCATCTTCTTTGAGTTCACAAATATGAACTAGCTATTGAAAGAAAAATTGTCACATCATTAGTATTCAAATAGTACTTTATTTGCATTTACTACACAATCTAGATAAAAGGAGCATCTCAAATTCTACAACTCATAACTGATATTAATGCCAATATCTTCCTATTTAAGAAAGAAAGAAATAGAGCAAGTAGGAAATGTGAAAAGCAGATTGGCAGTTACAAAAGGCAACAGACTATAAAACTTTCACCTTAAGAGAATGCACCGAAGCCAGCATGTGTCACCAGATAATACGTTGCATAGCAGAAAGTGGATACAGTAGTGAAGAGAAACAGTAGAGCAGAGCACTGTTATGAAAGGGAATGAGACCTCCAGAGACAGAGAAACAGGGATACTATTCAATTATATCTGTCAGGACACTGACAATAAAAGGAGAAAAAAAGCAGAGAAAAGAGCAATCTATAGGGAATATATAAAATAACCTATTGAGAAAATACAGTTAGCTACTGAAAAGCACTAAATTTGAAACTATTTTGTGGGGGCTGGACTGTGAGCTACTGAGTTGAATGCACACACTAATGTGCCTAGGATCCAGGTTTAAGCCCCTAGTGAAGAGGAAGCTTCATGAGTGGTGAAACAGTACTGCAGGTCTCTCTTTCTCTCTCTGCCTATCTCTTCCTTTCTTCTCAATTCTCTCTGTCCTATCAAAGAAAAGAAAGGAGAAAAAATGGCCAATGGAAGTGGTAGGTATGTTGCAAAGGCACAGAGTCCCAGTGGTAATTGCTGGGAAAGAAAGAAAGAAAGAAAGAAAGAAAGAAAGAAAGAAAGAAAGAAAGAAAGAAAGAAAGAGAGGGGGGAGGGAGGGAGGAAGGAAGGAAGAGAGGAAGGAAGGAAAGATGGAAAGGAGGAAAGGAGGAAGGAAGAAGGGAAGAGAGAGAGAGAGAAAGAGAAGAAGGAACAAAGGAAGGAAGGGAGGGAGAAAGGAACTGTACTTTATTGAGGAAAGTACAGAAATTATTAACATCTTTTGGTAGATATGAGACCATAACACTGCATGCTAAACTAGCAATTAACTTTGATTAAGTTATTTCATTTCAAGTTTTAGATTAATCTCAGTTTTTATTTTAAATAAGAAAAGACAGCATTTAACCCTTACGTTCATTTATACTTTCCTTTTGGGTAGTGTTTAATTAGTGTCTTTATTAGTGGATTTTACTACATATTTCTGTGTTGAAAATGTTTGTATTAAGGGGAGGCAATGGCATACCCTGATGAGTGCACATGTTAAAATGCACAATGTCCTGGGTTCAAGCCCTGGCCCCAACTACAGGGTGAAGCTTCACAAGTGGTGGAAGCAGTACATCAGGTATCTTACTTCTCCCTCTCTACCTCCTCTTTTCCTCTCAATTCCTCTTGAACCCATCAAATAAAATGAGTATAAAAGTTAAACGTATTAAAATGTGAAAAACTGTGGAAACCTCCAAAGATTTTATGGTATCCTGCGAATTTGTGGTTCTTCGAACAAGTTGCATAAGATTCATATAAAATGTCAAAAAAACCAATCTAGTTATTTCCCTAACATTGAAACACGAGTAGTAGAGCCATTATGATAACTTTATGCAATATGTGTATATATATATATATATATATATATATATATACATACACTCTACTCATCCTTCTTTTGTGCATACTGTATAGATCACTCAAATAGAATTCAAAATATTGACTCATAAACACCTGTTATTCTCAGGGACTAGTTATTAGTATCTGGATAGTAAGTAGAGATATTGACTGGGCTGCAAATGTAGATGGGAAAGTAATTAAGACCCAGATACATGGGGAAGATAATGAGATTGCACAACTCCTGGTGCACAACAGCTGACACTCCACTCCCAAATCTAAAAGAATGAAAAGGAAAAGGAAAATACAAAAAAAAAAAAAAAAAAAAAAAGAGCCCAGTTAGCTGTGTCAGTGGGACATTTAGCTGCCATCAACCTCACTGGATCAAGGCAACAGCATATTGAGACATCAACTGGTGCAGTATCAACCACCTGAGGACAAAGGCAAATACCACCCACAGAAACCATGGTACTTTTCCACTAAAAAAAAACTACTTATTTTAATTAGTGTGTTTTCTGAAAGTGATAATTAAAAAGACCGAATGAAACAGTATTCACAAATTCCTATTTTGGAGCTAGGTTCATAGTGTAATGGTTCTGCAAAATACTTTCAGAGCCTGAGGCTTGAGGTACCAGGTTTAATCTCCAGCATCAATATAAGCCAGAGCAAAACAGTGTTCTGGTCTCCTTCTGTGTATCATTCTTTCTGTATCTCTATTATTCAGAACAAATAAGTAAATAAACAATTTTTAAAAATCATATTTACAGTAGATGTGTTTGCTACATAGCTCTCTAACACAGAACCAGATCAATCCAAGAATATTGGCTCAATTATAGCATCAAACTGGGCATTAAAAGAAGTGAGAGGCTGTAAGAAGAAGCTCATAAAAATCCCTTGTTTGGAGAGGAACACTGATGTTCTCTCTGGAGTCTGCCCATTTCCTGTTCTGTTCTTTTACTATCTTGATGAACATTAAAATGTACTATCTTTTTAAATCCTGCCAAATTAGCTTGCCAGCTACTCTCCCTTACTTTTCATTTTTAATTTAATTTAATTTATTTATTTTAGCTAACACTATTTTCTTGTTCACCAGAATTGTGTTGTGTAGAAATTCTAAACTTTATTTAACCATTATCATTGTATCATTCCTGCATTCATTCTTGGACAAATAAAAGAATATCCAGCAGCAGATAAACACCCCTTTCAACAACATCATCTGCTTTTCCCAAAATGTCACAAGCTTATATCTAAAAACAAGAAAGTGTATCTACTTTACCAAATAAGAATGTGTGATATAGCAAACCCCAAATTATTTGGAATGATATGTTATATTTTTCAGGGATTACTGAGTCTGAAATATTCAACTTGAAAAAAATATTTAAATGATTTTTACTCACACAGAAAACACTAAGCACAGAGATGGCAAAGAGAATAAATTCACAATACAATATTTTTTGTTTGGTAAGTAAATATAAAGGACACTTATTAGATAATTAAAATATTAAAAGTATTTTCATTTTTGCTTTCTTGATATATGAAACTGATCGATAAACACAGTGCTAATAGAGATAGGTGTTCCCAGCCAGACATTCCCAACAAATATGCCCTGAATAAAGCAAAAGTATGCAGGAATCTGTGCAAACTGCAGGACATCCCATAAATGTCAGGTGGGAAGTACTCCCATGCTAAGTAAACATCATTCCTACATATATTTTCTTTTAACAAGATTGAGGCAGAAAGATAGAGTGAAGGGTTTGGGAAGAAATCACAGCACCAAACCTTCTTCCTTAAATGTGGTAGAGGCCATGTTTGAACCTGGGGTGTGCCTATGACAAAGCAGCACACTACCCAAGCGAGTTATTTTTGCCAGCCTGTCAATAATCGTATCTTATTTATCTATGTACTTTCTGACATGACAATGTCTAGAAATTACTGGCCCCAGTTATAAAAACAAAAAAGATAAAAGAACTACTAGGTATGTGATACCCAATTTGTACATGAAAAACCTCTTTCTAGTGATTTCCCTTTAGAAACAAAAATTTTTTCCTCTCAAAATTGGTTCTAAATTTGAAAGACAATGTCCACTTTTTGCTTAAAGGTAAAACGTCTTACCTGGAAAAATAAATGAGGATTTTTTTTTTATCCTCTGCAAATAAATTAGTCCTTAGTATAAGTAGTATGACTTAATTCAGCAGTTAAGAGTATTAACACCTTAGTAAAGATCTAATTACTATTTAGCTTTAAATTTAGATTCTGAGTAACAGGGAATCTTGCTGGAAAAGAGAGGAGGAGAAAACAGAGGGGGAGAGAAAGATAAACACCTGCAGACCTGCTTCACCGCTGGTGAGGCAACCCCCCTGCAGGTAGGGAACCGGGGTTCGAATCTGAATCATTGTGCCAGTCCTTGCGCTTCGCACCATGTGAGCTTAACCCGCTGTGTTACTGCTTGGCCCCGTCCTCACAGCTTTTAAACTCCCTTCCTTGGAAAAGTTTTGTTACTTGTCACAGGTTATATTTTCCAAATGACAAATAGGCCTAATGCAATCATATATCAAAGGCATATCTTTTCCAGCAAGGGGGGTTGCCTCACCAGCAGTGAAGCAGGTCTGCAGGTGTTTATCTTTCTCTCCCCCTCTGTTTTCTCCTCCTCTCTTGATTTCTTTCTGTTCTATCCAGCAACAACAACAGCAATGGCAACAATAATAACAACAGCAACAAGGGTAACAACAAGGGCAACAACATGGGGAAAAATGGCCTCCAGGAGCAGTTGCTTCGTAGTGCAAGCACCTAGGCGATAACCCTGGAGAAGCTAGATAAATAAATAAATAAATAAATGCTGTGAGGAGATCTGACTAATCCTGGAAGAAGGACATTTAATGTCAATGATATTGCCATCAGAAATTTAAATATGTTCCTCCCTTTCTCCCTTCTTTCCTTTCTTCCTTTTAACCAGAGGTCTACCCAATTCTGACTTCTGGTGGTGCTGAGGGTTAAACCTGGGACCTTAGAGCCTCAGGTGTGAAAGTCATTTGTATAACCACTATGTTATCTCCCTAGCCCCACATATGTTTTTTCATTCTAAACAAGGGGTGGGGTGGGGGTAGGGTAGGACTATGAGAGGGACATTACAAAGCTTTTGATAATAAAAAATCAAAAGAGACCTGAAATCTAAACCTCCATAGAAATTGAGTGTATTCCTTACTTTATTTGACAGGGTTAAACTTAAAGAGTGATTGAGGGAAGTGAAATAGGAAGTAGGTGAGAAGGGTATCTAGGTCTAAGTAGAAACTATTTGATTAAGTACCTTATGATGCCTTTTTTAGGTTTTTCTACTTGCTTGCTGCATTTGTTGAGTCACTGTAGACAATTGCACACTTTTACTTTAAAGTATGTTTTCCCCTAACTTATGGATACATGTGTACATGTGCCCTATCTCATGGGCCATGGTCTATATCTAGGTTCTGTAATTTTATTAGGTGTGCCACCTGAACTGAAACTAAGGAGTCCTATAAGCTAGGAAAGGTCTCACCAGAATATTCGAGCAGGAGGCTTGACATTCCAGGCCTGGCATCTCTGGACACAGTCCAAAATGAAATATGTGGAGATGGCACTGGCTATATTGATTTGGTTGAGATCAGCAGATGCAATATCAAATGGTATGGATCAAGAGAAGCATGAACTAAAATGAACAAAACTCCAGAGGTTTCAGGAATGGGAAAAATACAGGTTTAACAGAGAATGAGGAAGGCTCCTTGCTGTCTTAGAGTTAAAGAAACTCACCAATGTGTCCTGGAATCCCACATCCTCAGAGCTCTACCCCACTAGGGAAAGACAGAAATGGACCAGGGGTATGGATACACCTGTCAACGCCCCAAGTCCAGCAGAGAAGCAATTACAGAACTCAGACCTTCCACCTTCTACACCCCATAAGGATCTTTGGTTCATACTCCCAGATGGACAAAGTCTAAGGAAGCTTCAGTGGAGGAGATGAAACACAGGACTCTAGTAGTAGGAATTGTATGGAATTGCACCCCTCTTATTCCACCATCTTGTCAATCATTATTAAATCAGTAAAAAAAAAAGGAAAGAAAGAAAGAGAATATTCTCATTCTCAACAGAGTACTCACTGGATTGAGCAATAAGCTCAAATCAATTCCCTTTCATAGAGACATTAAAGATGTATGCAATATTTCTGAAATACTTTGGCATGCTATGTACTGCTCAGATTATTTTCATGGTAGCCTTATTTTACAGTGTACTTGTTCCTCAATTTCCCTCTCATTTATTGTCTTCAGAACTTGTCTTAGGTAGGTTTTTAGTAAATGTATCCTGAACAGTCAAAATAGGAACAGGGGCTGAGATGAGCGATGGATTTCACAGAAACTTTTTTTCTACTGATGTAACTTTCTTCAAGCAAAGCTTTATGTCAATAAAAAATAATTTACCATTAAGAAACAAGACTACTCATTTTAATTAATGTTTTTTAAAGTGATCATTAAAAAGGTCAAATGAACCAATGTTTACAAATTCATATTTTTAGTAGAGATGTTTGACTACTCCATAGATCTTGTCCTTTTTCTTATTGTTCCTCTTAAATGTCCTGATTTACTATGATTTAGTGAATGCTAGGGTGGACCATTAATTGATTACAAATAAATCTGAGTTAAATCCAAACATTAATAATAATGTTAGGGGGAAAACCATCATGGATGTACAAACTAAACAGAGAGCATCTAATGTAAACTTTTTATATGTTTTGAATCTTGCAATATCAAAAATTAAATCGGCATTCTTTGGGTTGAATTCAGTCCAAATGTTATTTTCTTTTTATAATTTTATTAAAAATTAGAACCAATGACCAACATCTGAAAATCAAGAGAATTTTCATTAGGTCAAGGTTATTTTTTATTTCAGTTAAGGCACAGGAAGTCACCTCTAGTCTCTGTAGACTGAAATGTGCAGTCACTATTACAGCTTCCTTTTTCAACACACATGAACTCTGGTGGTGGGAATTGTATAGACTTACACGCCTATTATCCCATAATCTTATCAATCATTATTAAATCACTAATTTAAAAAAAGAAAGAAAGAAAAAGGAACCCTTTCTGCCAAGATTAGGAGAAAAATGACAGAGTGTTCATTCTCATTATTCCTATTCAACTCAGTAACTGAATGGCATGTCCAGAACTCTGAGGGGAAAAAAGAGGAAGAGGGTAAGGAGAGAGAAGGAATTAAAAGTCAGCACAATTGGCAAGGAAGAAATAAAAATGTCTCTATTTGATGATGGCTGTTTTTATATACATAAAATTCTTGAGACTTCATCCTACTCAGTGAAGTGGCAGGATACAAAACCAGTATACAAAATCTAGTAGCTTTTACATACAATAACAGCAAATTATTTGAAAAACAAATGGATAAGGGTAGGGAAGATACCTTTATGGTTATGGAAAAGTTGCATGGGGCGGGGGGGAGGCTCTGAAGTCACAGGTCCAATTCCCCTGCACTACCAAGAGCCAAAGCAGGAAGAGGGGGGGAACCCATTTTAAATGGCATCAAAAACAGGAATAAAGTTTATCAAGGACATGAAAAACCTATACATCTAAAATGCAAGATTAAAAAAAATCAGTGGGACGATATCAAACTAAAATGTTTTTGCACACTAAAATAAATTATCAACAACAACAACAACAACAAAAGCAATATACAGAGTGGAGAAAATAGCAAATCATCCATGTAATTGTTTCTGAGCAAACATTACAGACTCCATCTCCTTCTCCACGTGTATACTTTTTGTAACATAAAACAAAGTTAAAAACCAAAAGCTTGTCACATAGACTTCCAGCAAGGGTGAATCTGATATGCACTGGGAAGAAGATATTGCTGAAAGATTCTCTCTCAAAGTTCTGCAGACTACCAGGCCTGAGTGACTCACTCTTCATGACAAAACCCCTTCCAGCTAGACAAACAACTGTATTAAAAACGAACAACAAACAAAAAAACCTTAACCCTTTCAAGGCCTGGGGGTGGCAGACCTGGAGAGCACACATTCTACCTATAGGAAGACCTAAGTTCAAGTCCCAGGTTCCCATCTGCAAGGGGGAAGCTACACAGGCAGTAGAACAGTGCTGCCAGTGCCTATCTATCTCTTTCTCTCTCTTTTCATTTTACTTTTAATTTAATAGAATAGCGTGAAATTGAAAGGGAACGGGGATATAGAGGGAGAGAGAGAGAAAGAAAGAGAAAGAGAGAGAGAGAGAGAGAGAGAGAGAACTATTTTGCTGCATGTGAAGCTTTCTCCTACAGGTGGGAACCAAGAGCTTGAACAAGGAGTCCTTACACATAGTAATATAAACATTTAGCCAAGTGTGTCACCACCTGGCCCCTCCCTCTCACACTCTATGAAAAGAAAATGAAACAAAAATAGGCCACTAGGAGCAATGGGATCATCCTACAGATTCCAAGATCCAGCAATAACTGCAGCAGGAAAATAAATAAAATAAAGTAATAAAATATACTTTCCAGCTGGATAAACCATCTTGGAAAAACAGCCTGATGACAACATACCGTGTAGCTAAATGGCCAGCCAAGTGACTTTACCTCTTCTCCTTACTACCCCTTACAAGCGCTGAATGCCAGTCTCAGAGTAAGATGGCTACTTTGAGACTTACCATTTTCTTGGATTTTGCTAGCACTAGATTAGATTATTTATTTATTTAGCCTCCAGGGTTATCGCTGGGGCTTGGTGCCTGGAAGAATTCCTAGAAACACAAGCCCTTCCAAAACTGAACCAGGAAGAACTAAAGAACCTAAATGCACCAATCACAGACAAAGAAATTGAAACAGTTACTGAGTTTTCCCAACAACAAAAGTCCTGGACCAGATGACTTTACAAACAAATTCTATAAAACCTTCAGGAAACAGTTAATACTTATACTTCTAAAGCTCTTCCACAAGATCGAAGACTTTCATGCCTGAGGCATGGGCTGGAGGGCGGGATTTTACAGATGTTTATTCAGTATGGATACTTTAAATATGCATTTCTAGGCTAGAAACTGAGGCAGGCTACTCCAATCTTTTTTTAAAAATTTTTTAAAAATTTATTTTATTTATTCCCTTTTGTTGCCCTTGTTGTTTTATTGTTGTAGTTATTATTGTTGTTGTTGTTGTTGGATAGGACAGAGAGAAATGGAAAGAGGAGGGGAAGACAGAGAGGAGGAGAGAAAGATAGACACCTACAGACCTGCTTCACCACCTGTGAAGCGTCTCCCCTGCAGGTGTGGAGCCGGGGTTCGAACCGGGATCCTTACGCTGGTCCTTGTGCTTTGCGCCACCTGCGCTTAACCCGCTGTGCTACAGCCCAACTCCCTACTCCAATCTTTTTATGGTGGTTTCTTACACATAAATCCTCTGTTTTGAAGTACATGTTGCTGGCTGAGTGGTGGCCCACCCAAGCTGAGCACATGTTACCATGCACAAGCACAAAGACCTCCCACCCCCACCAGCAGCCAGTGAGGGGGTGGCACTTTGAGGATGGTAAAGTAGTGCTGCAGGAATCTCTTTCTCCCTATCACTTCCTCCTCTCTCAATTTCTCTCTCTCCTGTCAAATGAAAGAAAGAAAGAAAGAAAGAAAGGCCACTAGGAACCATGGATTCATTGTTCAGGCACTAAGCCCCAGGGTTAACATTAGTGGGGAAAAAAAATAAATCAAATAAAATATAAATACAATACAAGGGCCAGACGGTGGCACACCTAGTTAAGCACACACACTACAGTGTGCAAGGACCTGGGTTCTAGCCCCTGGTCCTGACCTGCTGGGAGACCACAAGTCTTCACAAGTGGTAAAGCAGGGCTGCAGGTGTCTCTCTCTGTCTCTCTTCCTCTCTATCTGCCCCTCCTCTCAATTTCTCTGTCTCTATCTAATAATAAATAAATAAAAATAAATTTAAAAAATTTTACATAATAAAAAATAAATACAAACAATAAGTTCATGACTGAAGAAAGGCTATAGTGCTCTGCACTATGGAAAAAAAAAAGAAAAAAAAAGAATATGCCAATAGCAACAAAATTGCACAAAACCCTTGTGGTAAAAAACAAACAACAAAAGCATATGCATAACTTTAGAAAGCAGTTTTTTCTAAGACTGATGAAGGTGAGTGACCTTTTGAGAAATGTGCTCCATGGAGTCCTCAGCGGACTGTGAATAGACAAGTGTCAGACAAAGGTATCTGGCATGCCAGGCATTTTCCTCATGATATTGGTAAGTTTACGTGTTTGTTGAAGCTTTCTTTCTTTCTTTTTTTTCTTTTCTTTCTTTTTTGTTTCTCTTTTTTGCCTCCAAGGTAATCGCTGGGACTCAGTGCCTACACTACGAATCCACTGGTGCTGGAGGCCATTTGTCTCATTTTTGTTGCCCTTGTTGTTATTGTTGTCATTGCTGTTGTTGGATAGGACAGAGAGAAATGGAGAGAGGAAGGGAAGACAGAGAGGGGGAGAGAAAGACACCTGCAGACCTGCTTTACCAGCCTGTGAAGTGACTCCCCTGCAAGTGGGGAGCCGGGCCTTGAACCGGGATCCTTCCACCTGTCCTTGCGCTTGGCTACACGTGCACTCAACCTGCTGCACTACCGCGCACGGCTTCTGTTTAATCTTTCTGTGTACCACATCTTGTTCATTGCCTTATGCATCCTCAAAATAATAAATTATTATTCTAGTGAAGTAGGTACGTCATAATATCAAGTCCTACAGAAGAGCAAGTGTGGCTGTGGAAATACCTCGAGTGGTTGACTCTGGCCTTGCGTGCCCCTAGCACTGCGTGTACCACAGCGGTGCTCTGTTTCTCTCACTCTGTCTCATGGGAACCTCTCCCCCCTTCCCACCTCATGTGTATAAGTAAAATAAATTTTTTGAAAAAAAAAATTAAAGTGCACCAAGTAAGGCAGTGCTGTTCTGTTATGAGAACACCCCTCTGAGCAACTGTAAAAAGTTGTACACGTATTTATGTTTTTCCACAAAATCAACACACTTTTTTTTTTCCATTCGGGATCATGTCACATAAATGAAAGCGAATTCAAAACTTACATAAAAAAGTGACAGGAGCTAGAAGAGACAAGAATTCTAGGCACAAGCGGTCCTCCCCACAGAGCCAGGCGTCTCAGAGGTGGTGATGTCAGCTTGGCTGTGCATGGCAGAGGGGTGGGGGAGCCGGGGCAGCCCAGGACTCAGCCACACACAGTGCAGTTAGACTGCAAGGTGACCTGAAATAGACTTCCTAGTTCCTTTCCACCCGAAGACCCCTAATTTCATCTGCTCTATTCCTTTCTTTGGGTTCCTGTATATTTAACGATTTGTCCTGCTATATATCTTTTTTTTTCATGTCTCAAAGATGGACTTTTTATTTATTTTTTTTCTTTAGTTATAAAATGGAAATATTGACAAGATCATAGGATAAGAGGGTTACAGTTTCACACATTTCCCACCAGAACTCCATATCCAATCTCCTCCCTTCATAGCTTTCCTATTCTTTATTCCTCTGGGAGTATGGACCCAGGATTATTATGGTGTGCAGAAGGTGGAAGGTCTGTAATTGCTTCTCCGAGGAACATGGGCATTGGCATCCATACTCCCAGCCTGTCTCTGTCTTTCCCTAGTGGTGTAGGACTCTGGGGAAGCAGGACTCAAGGTCACATTGGAGGGGTCATCTGCCCAAGGAAGTCCAGTCGGCATCATGTTAGCATCTGGAATCTGGTGGCTGAAAAGAGTTACATTATAAAGCAAAACAAATTGTTGACTAATTATGAACCTAAAGGTGGGAATATTGCAGATGAAGATTTGGGTTCTCCATTTTGGAAAAAGCTAGTAGGTCTATTTTAGGTATATTCCAAGGGGCCCATGACTTTACTAGTTTTTGCCTGAGCTGACATCTAGTATGCAAGTGAACCCAGGTTATTGTCTGGGGAGATGGTGTTATAGTTGGAAAAAGAACTAGAAAGCTGAATCAGGGAAGAAAGTAGCTCTCAAATATGGTGAAAGTATGTACATATTCTTAACTGTAAAACCCATCGATTCGATTTGGGGCCCATATTCCACACAGGAGCCTATGTAACCTCTGCATCCCTGTAGATCTGAGTTCGTATTCTGTGGTCATGGATAGGAACATTCCAGGCTGCTTTTTATCTTACCATCTTCCAGCCACCAAGTTGCAGATGCTACTATGATTCCATCCTCACTTCCCTGGGCAGATGACCTCACCAATGCGACCTGGAACCCTACCTCTCCAGAGCCCTAACTCACTAAGGAAAGATAGAAACAGGCTCGGGGTATGGATTTATCTACCAACATCCATGTCCACTGGAGAAAGCAATTACAGAAGCCAGAACTCCCACTTTCTGCACCCCAAAAAGAATTTTGGTCCATAGGCCCAGAGGGAGAAATAGGAAGCTTCTAATGCAGGGGATGCAACACAGAACTCTGGTGGTGGGAACTGTGTAGAATTGTACCTGTGTTATCTTACAATCTTGTTACTTATTATTAAATCTCTAATAAAAATAAATAAATACCTTTACAAAAAAATAGGATTCAAGGTAAGGGACTGGGCAGTGCACCACTGATAAAGTACTCATTACAATGTGCAAAGACCTAGGTTCAAGCCCCTGGTCCACACCTACAGAGTGAAGCTTTATGAGTGGTGAACCAGTATTACAGGCCTCTCTTTCTCTTTCAATTTCTTTGTGTCTCTAATTAAATTGATTTTAAAAAGAATGCAAGGTAAAATTGCTCAGTTGTCAGCCTCTCATTCTGGAATCTCCTGCATTGCTGAGGATTGTGCTCAAAACCTCATGCTTGAGGGTTCATATCTTTAGGAAATTTGAGGTTACCTTTAGATCCTGTATAATATTTTAAATATATTTTCAAATTTTCAGTAGTATACTGTATAGTATACTGTGATAAAATAGAGAAAAATCATTTTACTATGGGTACACAATAATATACATATATATTATACATGTATATATATGTACTATATATATATATATACATAAAATGTTAGGGACTCAGTGGTGGCACACCCAGTTGTGTGCATATGTTATCATGTGGAAAGACTTGGGTTCAAGTCACGAGTGCTAAAGCAGTGCTACAAGTCTCAGTCTCTCTCTCTTTCCCCGCTTTCTTTTTAATTTCTCTTTGTTACTATCAGAGAGAGAGAGAGAAAGAAAGAAAGAAAGAAAGAAAGAAAGAAAGAAAGAAAGAAAGGGGAAGAAAGAAAGGAAGAGGGGGTCAGGCACGTAGTGTGAAGCACAAAGATGGGCATAAGGATCCCAGTTCGCCTCACTTGAAGGGGGGGGGTCGACTCACAAGCAGTGAAGCAGGTCTTCAGGTGTCTATCTTTCTCTCCCCTTCTATGTCTTCTCCTCCTCTCTCCACTTCTCTCCATCCTATCCAACAACTACAGAATCAATGGCAACAGTAACAGTAATGACAACAATAGGGCAACAAGGATAACAAAAATGGGAAGAAAAAAAAAATGACCTCCAGGAGCAGTGGATTCAGAGTGCAGGCACCAAGCCCCAGCAATAACCCTGGAGGCAGAAAAAAAAAAAAAAAAGAAGAAGAAGAAGTAAGGGAGAAAGAAGTAGTACAATGTATAGTGTCAATATGGGAATGAGACTGAAACTGAGAGAAGTGATACAAAATGAGCTGTCTGAAGCTAAGCCACTGTGTAGCTGTTTTTTTTTAAATTTATTTAATTTACTTGATAGGCCAGAGAGAAACTGATAGTAAGAGAGAGAAAAAAAGAGAGACGCCTGCAGTATTGCTTAACAGCTTGTGAAGCTTTCCCCCTGCAGGTGGGGACTGGAGATTTGAACCCAGGTTTGTGCTTGGTAATATGTGTGCTCCACCATGTATGCCACAGCCCAGCCCAGTAACTATTTTCTTTTTTAAATTCTTTCTTTCTTTCTTTCTTTCTTTCTTTCTTTCTTTCTTTCTTTCTTTCTTTCTTTCTTTTATTGCCACCAGGTTTATCACTGGGGCTTGGTGCTGGCACTACAACTCTACCACCCCTGGCTGCCATTTTTCCCTTTTTTTTTTTTCTATTTTATTCAGTAGAACAGAGAAATTGAGAGGAGGGGGAGACAGAGAGATAAAGAAAACTGTAGACACATGATGCTTAACCATTAATGAAGCATCCCCAGTGCAGGTGGGGAGCAAGGGCTCAGATCTGGGTCCTTGCACTTGTCCTTGCACAGAACACTATGTGTACTTAACTGGGTGTGCCACTGCCCCAAACCCCAGTGTAGCTGTTTTCTGTAAGCAAATTTCTCACCCACTGCTACAAATACTGGCTTGTCAGGAGAGCTGGTCTTCACTCTGACTGGTACCCTGCTCTCCCTTTCAGTAATTTTTTTAAAAAAAGGAATAATAATAAAATGAAGAAAATAAGAGAGGAGAAGAGATGCCATACAGTATGGAAATATTCTTTCTCTCTCTCTCTCTCTCTTCTTCCTTCTCTGTCATCACTGAGGCTTCACCACTCTAGTATGACTTTTTTCAGATATATAGAGAGATATCACAGCATCAAAGTTCTCTAAATCAGTGGTTACTGGACTTAAATATGGGCCACACAGATGGCAAAGCAGGTCTTTATCCAGCCATATGGGCATGCTTTTCAAGCTAAATTGTTATGCAAATGCTACAAGTGATAATCAGCATAATTAATGTGAGTGTGAATGATGTTGTGTGAAAGAGAAAAAGGCAAAGAAAAAACTTGGAATTCAGCAGACCAGCAAATTGACATCTTCATGTTATCTATTAATAACTAGAATATATAAAGTAAATGTTATATTTCAAGTTGTTCACTTGACATCAATACAATGGTCATGCCAATAGGAAGGAATAAAACATGGAGTATGATATCAGAAAGAAGACAGGGTTTAGAGATACTTGAAGATATATTCTGTTTTCTAGTTCCCTTTCCAATGTAAAGACAAAACTGATAGTTTTATTCAAAATAAAGTGTTAGCATTTCTACCTTCCAATGAGTGTGCTAGTCCCTCTGCTTTCTTCCAGTCAACAGTGTGTTTACGTGTAACACTCCACCAATTCATTCACACTCTTAAGGGAAAAAAATGAACCTGATCAGAGGATTTTAAGCATTGCCAATCCACTTTAAAGTGATAAAATACCAGTCACAAAGCCAAATTCCGTTTCTCAGCTACATGTCATGGTGATCGGTGGGATTCATGTCAGAGTCTTATAAGAAATACAATACATTTCCTTTCTATCACCGAGTGCTGGTTCACTGGGAAACATTTATAACTTAAGCTGTTGTTCATATGCAGATCATAGAAGAAGAATGCAGCTCCAAGGGGAAAATGTGCCTAAAATCTACTAGCATAAATTTAATTTAATATTTCTAACTTGGGTGTATAGATCATTGTTCATAGGCCTCAGTAAGAAAAATAAGCCTTAGTGCCTGAATTATAGGAAGAAAAACATTGGTTTCTAACATTTCAAATGCAAATGCAACAAAGACATTTCCATAGATTCTGTTCTAATATGAAAAGAGATGTATTTTCAGAACCCTGAAAAAGGCAGTGCCTGAAGTGGTGACCTGGCTGTCAATCATGCACTTCATATGGTGGTGAAAATGAGAAAATCTCAAAAAAGGAGTTTTCAGGAACTTCAGGAAGTGTGTGTGTGTGTGTGTGTGTGTGTGTGTGTGTGTGTGTGTGTGACCAGGGTTACACTGGGGCATGGTACCTATACAATGAATTCACTGCTCCCAGTATGTATATATGTGTGTGTATGTGTGTGTGTGTGTGTGTGTGTCACACACACACACACATATACATAGGACAGGGAAGGAAGAGATAGAGTGGGGGAGAAAGAGACACTTGCAGCACTGCTTCACAGTCATGAAGCTTTTGCCCTGCTGGTGGGGATCAGGGGCTTCTTTATATTTATGAAAGAAAGAAAGAAAGAAAGAAAGAAAGAAAGAAAGAAAGAAAGAAAGAAAGAAAGAAAGAAAGAAAGAAAGAGAGAGGGAGAGTGTGAAGGGAGGGAGAGAGGAAGGAAGGAAAGAAGGAAAGAAGGAAAGAAGGACAAAGGTCATTCTATTGTCTTAGTATTCTTTGGGGGATGACCTAAATCATCATTCATTCACACACAGTACAATCTCTGAACAATTACTTTAACTCAGGTTTTGTGTATAGGTTGAATACATAAATAAAAATATGACATAATTTTTTTGTTCTCAAAATGCGCACGAACTTAAGAATTATTTTTAAAAGTGTCAGTTTTACGTGTCTACACGCATGTCCAGTGGAGAACTAATTATAGAAGCCAGACCTCCAACCTTCTGGGCCCCATAGAAATCTTTGCTCCATACTTCCAGACGGATAAAGAATAGGAAAGCTTCCAGTGTAGGAGATGGGATATGGCATGCTGGTGGCGCGAGTTGCGTGAATTATGCCCCTCTTATCCCATAATCTTGTCAATCAGTAGAAATCACTAATAATAAGAAGAAGCTAAAAAATAAGAAAAGGGGCCAGGTGCTGGCGCACCTGGTTGAACTCACATGTTATAGTGTCCAAGGACCCTGGTTTAAGCCCCTGGATCCCACCATCAGGGGGAAAGCTTCACAAGTGGTGAAGCAGGACTGTAGGTATCTCTCTATCTCTCTCCCCTCTCCATTTCTGACTATCTTTATCCAATAAATAAATAAATATAATAAAAAAATAATAAAACTCAAAGCAGAACTTGGACTGGATTCTGTATATGGCACCAAAGTAAAAGACTCTGGGGTAGGGGGGAAGGTTCAGGTCCTAGAAAATAATGGCAGAAGAGAATCTAGAGGGAGTTGAATTGTTATGTGGAAAACAGAAATGTTACACATGTACAAACTAATGTATTTTACTATTGACGATAAACAATCCCATCCAAAAAAGAAAATAAAAAAGAGGCATTAGTCCTCTTTTCTTTTTCTGGACAATAGGTATTGCTTCTTGATTATACACTTTTCATGAAAAGAAAATTAGGAAATATGGAAAGAGGTGAAGAGAAAAGGAAAAATACAAATATAATCAAAAGCAGTATTGTCATAATTTCTACAGTGAAGTCAAATCATGATTGAGAATTGAGGTATAGAGGAGCCAGCTGGGCCAGACATAAACATTGCAATAACAAATATTTGTTTTATCTCCAGCAGTTCAAATCCTTTTCCTTTGAATAATTTCCCAAAAACAAAAAAAACTATATGCATTCCTTCTCAAGCACTAGTTTATCAGCCATAGAATATAGCTCAAGGAAAGTATTATTTAATTATAGCTTAGTAAAGGCTGGGTCTATATTCGTTGGCCCCAGAAGTGCTTAGTGCATGGCTATATAATTGGTATCATGGCACAAACAGTTCCATCTATAAGACTAAGTCCAGCTTCCTCTGAGAGCAGTGATAATTTAATTAGCATGGCATAATAGACCAAATTCTAAGGTGACAAAAAGCAGATGAGAAAATATCCAATATCCTCAGTGTTCAGGGAAATACAAACTACAACCCAAATGATACAGCACTATGTAGCTCTTAGAATAGTTAAAATAAGGGGAGTCAGGCACTAGCACAGTGGGTCAAGTGCATATGGCACAAGGTGCAAGGACTGGCATAAGGATCCCGGTTTGAGCCCTCGGCTCCCTACCTGAAGGGGGATCGCCTCAAAAGCAGTGAAGCAGGTCTGCAGGTATCTGTCTTTCGCCCTCTCTGTCTTCCCCTCCTCTCTCCATTTCTCTCAGTCTTATCCAATAACAACAATAACAATCACAACAACAATAAAACAAGAGCAACAAAAGGGGGGGAAATAGGTTCCAGAAGTAGTGAATTGGAGCCCCAGCAATAACCCTAGAGGCAAAAAAAAAAAGTTAAAATACTGACAATGCCAAGTGTTATTGGGGTCTCAGGGTAATCCTCATGTGTTTCTAGTGGGAATGCAAAATAGTATAACTCCTTTGGAACGCAGCCTGGAAGTTTCTGATAAAGTGAAACTGATTTTTCTATTCCTTTCAACCCACATATTCTTCAGTTGATGAATGGCTAAAAAATTGTGACACATTCATGCAAATGGTAATTCAGCAGTACAAACTACTAGTAACATGTAGATAGATGCAAATACATGGGTGATTATTAAATGAATTATACCAAGTGAAATAAGGCAAATTCAAAATGTGTGTATGATTCCATTTATACAACATTCTTATAAAGGTAAGCAATAGAAAACAGTACTGAATTTCTTTGGAAATGGGGAAAAGGTTGATGACAAAAGGAAATCTTGGAAGTTATAGTTGTTCTGTGGCAGCTACAATACTGTATCTGCCAAAACCCATTAGAATTATTTTATATAAATTACATTTCAATAAAACAAAATTTAAATAAACAAACAGAACATTAAAATTCCTGAGTTTTAACTATTTTAAATTTATCTAAAATTTGAGTTTTAAGCAAGTTAATTATACAGAGACAGATATAGTATAGAAATTTACTTTTTTGAGAGTCAGGCGGTAGGTAGTGCAGCAGGTTAAGCGCACCTGTCGCAAAGCGCAAGGACAGGCGTAAGGATCCCAGTTCAAGGCCCTGGCTCCCCACCTGCAGGGGAGTCACTTCACAAGTGGTGAAGCAGGTCTGTAGGTGTCTATCTTTCTCTCCCCCTCTCTGTCTTCCCCTCCTCTCTCCATTTCTCTCTGTCCTATCCAACAATGACGACATCAAAGATAACTACAATAAAAACAAGGACAACAAAAGGGAATAAATAATTTAAAAAAGAAATACTTCTTTAAAAAAAGAAATTTACTTTTTTGGTAAAATTATTAGTACCAATTACACTTTCAATCACACCAATAACAGACCCAGTGGAAGGCATTAACTACCATTCTCACTTAGCAGCATTAAAATTAAATAAGCATGTAGATAAATTCTATGAGTATACCTGAGAAAGTTAATGCCAAATTGCCTTGATTTTGTTACTGAACAAAAGTGACAAAAATCAAGGCTGTGAGAGTTGAATTAAGCAATAGGAAAATAAAGCAGAAAAGATAGGGCACGGGAGTCGGGCGGTAGCGCAGCAGGTTAAGTGCAGGTGGTGCAAAGCGCAAGGACCGGCTTAAGGATCCCGGTTCGAGCCCCGGCTCCCCACCTGCAGAGGAGTCGCTTCACAGGTGGTGAAGCAGGTCTGCAGGTGTCTATCTTTCCCCCTTTCTGTCTTCCCCTCCTCTCTCCATTTCTCTCTGTCCTATCCAGCAATGATGACATCAATAACAACAGTAATAACTACAATAGCAATGAAAAACAAGGGTAACAAAAGGGAAAATAAATAAATATAAAACTTAAAAAGAATCATTAAAAAAAAAAAAGATAGGGCACATGCCTTGCTTTGTTTATGGCCCAAATTGAAGTTCTAGCACCACATAAGAGTACCACAACATTAAGAGAAATTCTGGTGCTGTGGTGTCTACCTATGTCTGTGTGAAATAAAAAGAAAAAAAATCAGCATGGAAGGATGAGGCTCCAGTGCCACACAGCAAAATTAATAAATAAATAAAACAAAATAAAGCAGGAAAATACATTCAGAACAACTAATGAAGGGGAGAGAATGAATAGCAATAAATGAATAAATAAAGATCTAGAAGAAAGTCTAGCATGAAGGACCAACAAACTTCAGAATATACCTCTAAAATCTTATCATTTTGTATGCCAGCGTTAAGTCACTAATGATAAAAATTATTTTTTCAAAAAGAACAATTAGCAAGAGCTATAGACAGAAATAAATCATATAACTCAGAGACCTTCTTTCCACTCCAGTTCTAGGGTTATCTGGTCAGGCAAGATGAAGAAGTTACATGCCATGTAATCTCTTCCTTTTTTAGTCACGGCTTCTAAAGTCTAAAAAAAATTAACTTGGGAGTGGGGTGGTGGTGCACTTGGTTAAGCACACATATCACGCATGCATAAGTATTCAGGTTCGAGCCCCTACCTGAAGGGAGGACACTTCACGAGCAGTGAAGCAGGTCTGCAAGTGTCTATCTTTCTCCCTCTCTAGCTCCCCTCTCCCCCTCAATTTCTCTGTCCTGTCAAATAAAAACAAAGTAGAAAAGGAAAGAAAGAAAGAAAAAAAGAAAGAAAGAAATGGGCACTGGGAGCAGTGGATTCAGTGCCTGCACCAAGCCCCAGGGATTACCCTGGTAGCAAAAAAAAAAAAAAAAAAAAAGAAGTAAACAAACAAACAAAAGCCATTAACTTTGCTTTTAACAGTGACTGTATTAATTTACGTTAACACTAACAGTGTACAAATGACTTTTTTTTCACATCTTTGTTAACATGTGCTATCTTGTCTTTTTTTTTTTTAATGATAGTCATACTAGCCAGTGTGAGGTGACATATTGTAGTATATAAGCATATCAAATGAGCACATTGTACACCTTAAACCCATAAAATGTTATGTAACACAACTATACGTCAATAAAGTTGAAGAAAGAACTTAAGGGGAATTACATCTAGTCTTAATAATGATTCACTTATATATAAGCACTCTATGAACATATCTGCAGCAACCTGCAACAAGCACTGACCTCCAGTTCACAGTTCTCAGGTTGTTGATGCCAAGGTCTCTCAGCCATGATTACTAGGGTAGTAACTTTTAGGAAGTAGATATAAAGGTCTGAGATAAATAAACATGAATATAATTATCAGTGTTTGTAGGTCTGTCTGTCTATACTGAAAACAACATTCTGTGGTGATTTTGCTTTTTAGGAACGGTCGCACTAAAATTGGTTGATAGGAAAGGCATGATGATAAGTGCAAACCTTAATCTAGACAGAACACAATGAGTGTGATTGATATAACATTCCTCAAGATAACAGTCCTTAGCAGGACTCAGTATGAAAAATAAAAGAGGTATTCAGCCATATAGTCATATTCTATTCTAATTAAACTGAACACATTTCCTAAATGAGCTGAATAGAAAATTAAATTATATAACAAGTAAATGGAAATTGGAGCTCACATTTCAGTAAGTAATCCACACATTTGTAGCAATAATCACTCAAATAACAAAGGATGGTTTTAAAAATAGTACTTATAGCAGGGAAAAGGAGTCTTTATAGCTGTAGAGAATGAGAAGTGGAGAAAGCAATGTCCCAAAATCTACTGATATTTGAATACTGCTTCAAAGCCTACTTTCACAACAAAGCCAATGAATGCTGCTTTTTGATTTAAGAAAAATATTCACATTTATTATTTAGTATTATAAAAGCAGTAGTTTAATTTTCAATCTAAAACAAATTGACAATTTAAAGTTTTAGTTAAAAATTTTCAGAGAATTCTACAAAACATTTAAAGAAAATTAGTACTAATTCACATAAACTTTAACAGGCAGTAGAAGAGAAGGAAATACAGTGCTTTTCATTTAATAAGACCATCATATCTTTGATACCTAAAAAACAAGGCATTGAAAGAAGAGATATTTCCAGAGCAACCCATATGAACATAGATGTAAAAGTTCTCCATAAGATATCAGAGAACTGAATCTATTAATTTTAAAAAAGTGACTTGTCATAAGTAGGCATACTGGCTTACCATTAAAAATCAATGTAACTATCACATTAACAGATTAGAAAGTGAAATAATATAAAATACCAAAATAGGGGATCGGGCAGTGGCACACCAGGTTAAGTGCACATAGTACAAAGTGCAAGGACAAGCATAAGGATCCCGGTTCCAGTCTCCAGCTCCCGACCTACAGGGAAGACATTTCACAAGACTTTCTCTCACCCTTTCTATCTTCCCCTCCCCTCTCAGTTATGCCCTGACCTATCCAAGAAAAATAAATAAATAAATAAATAAGGGAAAAAATAGCCACCAGGAGTAGTGGATTACTGAGCAATAACCCAGGAGGCAAAAATAAAATATCAAAATAGTTGGAAAACCATCCCATGTTCAAAAATCAATGTACAAACTAATTTAAAGATTCAGCTTAATCATGAAACTATAAGAAATTGTACCCCTGTTATCTAACAATCTTCTAAGCCAATAACAAATCACTAATTAAAAAATTCTTTCAAAGATTCAACTCAATCCCCAGCAGAACCTAAGCAGACTTCTTTGTCACTAGTAGCAAGCTTATTTTCAATGTTTATGTAATAGGAACCAGAGTAATAGAAACAATCTTGAAAAGAACAAAGAACTAAGGGCTAACATTTCTTGTTTTTAACTTAATAGAAACCAATGGCATCCATGACAGTGTTATACTGACCTAGGACAGACACATAGAAAACTAGAATAGGATTGAGAGACCAGAAGTAAATCATCTCTGGTCAACTGGTTTTCAATAAGAGTACCAGGACCATCGTTGGGGAAAGAGTAGTCATTACAACAAATAGCACTAGAACAAATATATTATCTCATATCATATAGAGGAATGAATCCTTACCTCAAATCTTTGTTACATAAAAATTAACTCAAAACACTAGATGAGCTAAAACAGTAAAGTTATTGGGAGAAAGGAGGTATAAACACTTATCACCTTGGATTTTTAGGTATGTTACCAAAAGGCTATATAATAAAAAAAAAGTCAATTGATTTTACCAAAACTTAAAATGTCTTTAAAAAACACACTTTAAAAAGTGAAAATTAAACCTACATTATGAGATAAAAATTCTACAATTCTGGGCCAGGTAGTGGCACACTTGGCCAAGTGCACATGCTATAGGGAGCAAAAATCCAGGTTCAAGCCCCCAGTCCACACCAATAGGGAGAAGCTACACAAGAAGTGAAGTAATGCTGCAGGTGTTACTCTTTCTCTTTCTGTCTGTCATTTCCCTCTCAACTTATCTCTATCCTATCAAGAATGTAAAAGGGAAAAAAATGTCCATAGGGAGTGGTGGAGTCATTGTGAAGGCACTGAGTCCCAGCGATGATCCTGATGCCAACAATAAATAAATTAAATAATTTTCAAAGTTAACCCAATTGCCAAATAAAGTGATTATAGCAATAACTATCTATTGTCTTCTTAAACCCTAAGACAGCAGGAACCTCCCACTTCCTCTATAGAGCCTATATTTCTCCCAGTCCTGGAACCTCTGGGGTGGGGCTCACTTTCCTGCATGCTTCTCTCAAGTCATACCAATGATATTGCATCCGCCGATCCCAACCTAATCAATGCAATGAGTACCACCTCAACATACTTCACTTCAGACTGTGTCCAAAGACATCAGGCATGGAATTTCAAGCCTCACCCTCATTACTCAGGTAAGACCTTTCCTTTCATAGGACTCTCTAATTCCATTCCAGGAGATTCACTTCCTAACCAAGTCCCAAAACCTAGATATAGACCAGGTCCCATAAGATAGAGCATATGTTCACATGTATACATAAATTAGGGCAAAATATATACCTGAAAGCAAAAATACACAATAGTCTGTAGTGAGCCAGTATCAAGTTCATAATGAAATAGTGTCTACTTAGACTTAGATACCCTCCTCACCTATTTCCTATTACAGTTCTCTCGCTCACTCCAAAGCTAACCTTATCAAACCAAGGACTGCAAAACAACCTCCAAGTGATTTTAATCTTAGACTTACAAGTCAAAGTATTAATCATTTATTGATCCAGTTCAAAAGCTGAATAAGGGCAAGAGACTGGCTTACTTTAACGATGACTCTTTAGTCACTATCAGGCCATTCCATCAGCTGGGGCCCTAATCAGGGAGTCCTGAGATTCCTAAACAGACTTGATGGGCCTAGAACTCGAATAAATACCTCTCTCCATTGTTACCAGACATTCCTATCAGGAACAACAAAATAGACCCCTTTTGGGGACCCCATAGGACCTTGCCCTCAATTTGGATCAAGAACGGCAGAGAACGTTCCATATTCTAAAGTGAGGATGGACAACATACTCTGTGCTACACCTGAGGAAGATGGGTCCTGATATTGGGGCAGCATGGAATGTTCCTACTCATGACCACAGAATGTGAGCTCAGATCTACAGGGATGCAGAAGTCACATAGGCTCCTAAGCTGAATATGGGCCCCAGATTACATCAAATTGATGGGGTTTACAGTAAAAAATATTTATACACCTTTCCCATATTAGGGAGCTACTCTCTTCCCTGATCTAGCTTTCTGGTCCTTTTTCCAGCCATGACATTATCTTCCCAGACAATAACTTGGATCTACCAGCATATCAGATTTCAGGCTCAGGGGAAAAAAGGAAAAGGAAAAAAAAAAACAAAAACTAGTATAGCCACAGGCCCTTTGGAATTTAACTAAAATATACCTACTATCTATCTGTAAAATGGAGTATCCCCCAACTCTTCATCTGCACTATTCCAGCCCTTAGGTCCATGATTGGTCAACAATTTGTTTGGCTTTGTATGTTAACTCTCTTTTCAACCACCAGGTTCCAGATGCTACCATGATGCCAAACAGACTTCCCTGGACAGACAACCCACCAATGTGTCCTGGAGCTCCACTTTCCCAGAGTCCTTCCCCACTAGGGAAAGTGAAAGACAGGCTGGGAATATGGATCGACCTGTGAACATCCATGTTCAGTGGGGAAGCAATTACAGAAGCCAGACCTTCCACCTTCTGCATCCCACAATGACCTTAGGTCCATACTCCCAGAGTGTTAAAGAATAGGAAAGCTATCAGGGGAGGGGATGGGATACAGAGTTCTGGTGGTGGGAATTGTGCGAAGTTGCACCCCTCTAATCCTATGGTTTAGCCAATGTTTCCTTTTTATAAATAAAAATTTTTAATTAATTAAGTAGAAATAGCAAGTCATGATTTTGTTAGGACCTAATTCTTATAGATAAAATAACAAATACTAACTGACAGCACAAACATTTTGGTATCCCTGGTAAATACTAAGTCCTCTAGGGTCCAATAAATAGACACCAAATGTGTATTTATTTTTTGGATAAAGACTCTGTTATCTGATAAATTGTATGAAGTGGAACTCATATCGGGCTATAAGGAATTTTTGTCTCTAAAATAGTTCTTCAAAAACAAATGTCTCCTTGTACTGAAGCCACTATATGGTTTTCTCATTATACTTTAAGTGCTTTGCTGTTAACACAAAAAAATAGATTCTTTTGATCAAAGGAAGAAAAAACACTTAACACAGTTTTTGTGTCCTTTCAGACTTTCTTGAAGGAATGACCTCACTAAAGCAAGATTTATTGTCACTATAATCACATCTTTAAAAGCAAGCCACAAAGTGGCTATACTATACAGATCAGAAATAACAAAGAAGAGACAAATATTGATCCTCATTTACTTATATTCTCTAGGAAAAATTAATATCCAAAGTTGAATGGGATTGGAATTTAATTATCTAGTGCTTGGTGTCCAGATACAGTTATTGTATTTGTCATTGTTATTAAGCATATGTACAGTCATGCTCTCTGAGTCTAATATAATGCTTCTCACTCTGTCACTCAGGAAAGATCTAAGTAAACCTCCATAGACCCACAGGCAAGCCAGAACTATAATAAGTCACATCTGGCTGTGCCTAACTTGGGATCAAGGGATCTGCTTATCAGAACTGTTGCCAGTGTTTACTGTTCATGGATGTGCAGTTTTCACTAGGGATACCTGGAAAAGTAAAAAACAGTCTATTGGGGGGTTCCCGGAAGACGGCGGACTGAGAAGCTGCTAGTGGCTTGAGCTCTGACCACATCTTCTGGAAACGGTAAGATTTTTCTGCCTTTAGTAGGCCAGTCAAAAAGGGGTCCTAGCGGTGACACCAAGGAGGTGACTATAACTTAATTTGGATTAAAATATAGAGTAGGAAAAAAGGGAAAAATTTTTTTCTTTCTTTTAAATTATTAAGCACACCTACTCCCCCTACCCCCCATAACCAGTCCCAGGGGACCAGCTCCTAGCAGGCTCCCCTGATGAGCCCCTTTCTTTACCAAAATTCCTGTCCCACCAGGGAGTTTCATTCATTCTAAGTCTATACCCTTCAGAAACCTCTGGCCTTTTTTCTTTCTAAGTAGCCAACCCCCCCACCTCACCCCACATAGCTAATTAAATAATTAAAAATAAATTTTAAAAAACTCTTTCCTTTCACCGCTCTTTTATGACTGTTCTTTCTTCTTTTTCTTTTTTCTCTCTCTCTTTCTTTTTTTTCTTTTTCTCATTCTTGCCATCTTTTCTTCCTTAATCCTACAGCTTCCAAAGCTACAGGCCCCATCCCCCACACCACCAAACAGTGTGCTTTTTTGAATTCACTGATACACATTTGGGAATTATTTTGGGGAAGAATTCTGACTTAGAGTTGGACTCTCACTGCGAGTATCTCTGCTCAACATCCCTTCCTCCTTTAGCTACCCCTAGAATATACAGTGGATAGTAGATCTACATAACTGTCTATTTCAGCTATCCTTGTCTAGTCCTGAGGTTTTTTTTTTTAATATTTATTTTATTTATTTATTCCCTTTTGTTGCCCTTGTTGTTTTATTGTTGTAGTTATTATTGTTGTTGTTGTTGTTGGATAGGACAGAGAGAAATGGAGAGAGGAGGGGAGACAGAGAGGAGGAGAGAAAGATAGACACCTGCAGACCTGCTTCACCGCCTGTGAAGCGACTCCACTGCAGGTGGGGAGCTGGGGTTCGAACCGGGATCCTTATGCTGGTCCTTGTGCTTTGCGCAACCTGCGCTTTTTTTCTCTTTCTTAACAATCAGCTGCCTCTGATCACAAGATTTGTAATCTGGGACAGGGGTTCTTTTTTTTTTTTTTACCCTGCTCTATTTCATTATTGGTATTATGTGAAGGCATATATCTTCCCCCCCTTTAGGTTGATCAGAATTAACTCTTAGGGTATCTTTTCATTGCAAGGGCAGTGGGCATCTTATCTATTGTGGGAGGAACTTGTCTCCTTGCTCCTACCTCCTCTACAGAATCTCCCCTCCCTCCTCCTCCTAGCTAATTAAAAAAATTAAATTAAATTAAAAATAAAGTAATCAAAAAAAACCCTTTCCTTTCACTGCTTTTTAATTACACCTCTTTTTCTTATCTTTTCTCTATCTCATCTCTTTTTTCTTTTTTTTTTCATTTTTTTTTATCTTGTCATTCACTTCTTCCTTCTTCTTTGCCTTTCTGAATTTCTGAATTATTTTGGGGAAGAAATCTGACTCAGAGTGGACTCTCTATGTGTGTATCTCTGCTCTAGTTCCCTTTCCCCTATTGTTGCCCCTAGAATATACAGTGGATAGTAGATTCGCATAACTGTCTATTCTTGCTATCCTTCCTTTCTTTTCTCTACCTTCTTCACTGGGATTTGGTTACTATTTTTTCACGGACCGGAGAAATTGTTTGGCTAATTGGTAGTGATTAAACTGCTTCAATACTTGCTTCAGTTGCTACTGTAATTCCTGAGGTTGGTAAGTGCAATTGTCATAAAGGTATTTAGTATAGTGTTGCTTGTACTCAAAATACAACAACTAAGGAACAACAGAGCATAAAAAAAGAAACACATAAATCAAAAAAATGGGTAGATCAAAAACAAATAAAACTGCTACTCCAATGAATGAAGACAAGAGCCCAGAAGAAACTACAAATCAGCCAGAAGTAACCATAGATAAGAAAAGTATGCAAGCAATAATAAACTTATTAATCACAGAAATGAAAACAACATTGGAGGAAAGGAATGGCAGTATTAGGGAAACAACAGTTGAGACCCCCAAGGAAAATACTGATTATCTTGTGGCAATTAGAGAACTGAAAGCTGAAATAGCTGTAATGAAGAAAGAAGCTGAGGCAAAGGAAAGCAGACTAACAGAAGCAGAAAACAGAATTAGTCAGACAGAGGATGAGTTAGAGAAAACGAAGAAAGAGGGGAAAGAGCTCAAAAAGAGACTGAGAGACACTGAAAACAACAACAGAGACATATGGGATGATCTCAAAAGAAGTAACATTCACATAATTGGCCTGCCAGAGGAAGAAAGAGAGGAAGGGGAAGCAAACATTCTAGAGGAAATAATAGAAGAAAACTTCCCAGACCTGAATAACAGAAAGGACATCAAGATTCAAGAGGCCCAGAGAGTTCCAAACAGAATCAACCCAGACCTGAAGACACCAAGACACATCATAGTCACAATGAGAAGAAGTAAGGATAAAGAAAGGATCCTAAAGGCTGCAAGAGAGAAACAAAAAGTCACATACAAGGAAAAACCCATAAGATTATCTGCAGACTTCTCCACTCAAACTCTAAAAGCCAGAAGAGAATGGAGCCCTGAATGAAAAAGGGTTTCAACCAAGGATAATATATCCTGCTAGACTTTCATTCAAACTAGATGGAGGGATCAAAACCTTCTTAGACAAACAACAGTTAAAGGAGGCAACCATTACCAAACCGGCCCTGAAAGAGGTTCTAAAAGACCTCTTATAAACAAGAACATCACTATAATACTGGCAATATATCAGAGCAAACAAAAAAAATTTTTTTTGAACAATGGCACTACAATTCATTAAATCCATAATATCAATAAATGTCAATGGCTTAAACTCACGCATCAAAAGGCACAGAGCTGGGGGATGGATCAGAAAACATAATCCAACCATATGCTACTTGCAAGAATCCCATCTGTCACAACAAGATAAACACAGACTTAAAGTGAAAGGATGGAAAACTATCATACAGGCTAATGGACCACAAAAAAGGGCAGGAACAGCCATTCTCATTTCAGACACGATAGATTTTAAATTAAATAAAGTAATAAAGGATAGGCAAGGACATTACATAATGATTAGAGGATCAATCAGCCAAGAAGACTTAACAATTATTAACATCTATGCACCCAATGAGGGACCATCTAAATACGTCAAAAACTTACTGAAAGAATTTCAAAAGTACATCAATAGTAATACAATAATAGTGGGAGACTTTAACACCCCACTCTCACACTTACACAGATCAACAAAGCAGAAAACCAATAAAGATACAAGAGAATTGAATGAAGAGATTGACAGACTAGACCTCTTGGACATTTTCAGACTCCTCCACCCCAAATAACTGGAATACACCTTCTTTTCAAATCCACATAACACATACTCAAGGATAGACCACATGTTAGGTCACAAAGACAGCACCAATAAATTCAAGAGCATTGAAATCATCCCAGGTATCTTCTCAGACCACAGCAGAGTAAAACTAACATTTAACAACAAACAGAAAATTTTTAAAAGTCACAGAATTTGGAAACTAAACAACATACTGCTTAAGAACCACTGGGTCAGAGAGTCACTCAAGCAGGAAATTCAAATGTTCCTGGAAACAAATGAAAATGAAGACACAAGTTATCAAAATATTTGGGACACAGCAAACTTAGCACCAAAAAAGCAAATGACCCCATCCAAAAATGGGCAGAGGATATGAACAAAACATTCACTACAGAGGAGATACAAAAGGCTAACAAGCATATGAAAAACTGCTCTACGTCACTGATTATCAGAGAAATGCAAATTAAGACAACACTAAGATACCACCTCACTCTTGTAAGAATGGCATACATCAAAAAGGACAGCAACAACAAATCCTGGAGAGTTTGTGGGGACAGAGGAACCCTTTTACATTGCTGGTGGGAATGTAAATTGGTCCAGCCTCTGTGGAGAGCAGTCTAGAAAACTCTCAGAAGGCTAGACATAGACCTTCCATAAGATCCAGTAATTCCTCTCCTGGGGTTATACCCCAAGGACTCCATAACACCCAACCAAAAAGAGGTGTGTACTCCTATGTTCATAGCAGCACAATTCATAATAGCTAAAACCTGGAAGCAACACAGGTGCCCAACAACAGGTGAGTGGCTGAGAAAGCTGTGGTATATATACACAATGGAATACTATGCAGCTATCAAGAACAATGAACCCACCTTCTCTGACCCATCTTGGTCAGAGCTAGAAGGAATTATGTTAAGTGAGCTAAGTCAGAAAGATAAAGATGAGTATGGGATGGTCCCACTCATCAACAGAAGTTGAGTAAGAAGATCTGAAAGGGAAACTAAAAGCAGGACCTGAGCAAATTGTAAGTAGGGCACCAAAATAAAAACCCTGTGTTGAGGGGTAGACATGCAGCTTCCTGGGCCAGTGGGGGGTGGGAGTGGGTGGGAGGGATGGGTCACAGTCCTTTGATGGTGGGAATGGTGTTTATGTACACACCTGGTAAAATGTAGTCATATAAATCGCTAATTAATATGAGGGGGAAAATTAATTGTGTGTCTCAAAGTTTTCAAAACACAAACTGAATCTTTTCAATATATAGGCTGTGTAATTGATATGCAGACTCTCTCAAAAGCCTAGACCAAGTAGATCAGAAGCAACCAATAGCACAGCTATATACAAGATACTGGGTACTATACAGCAAACCATAATAAAAGGACTTTTCAAAGTTAACCCAATTACCAAATAATGTGATGTTAACATTAACTATCGATTGTCTTTTTAACCCTAAGACAGCAGGAACCTTACATCTCCACTATAGAGCCTCTACTTCCCCCAGTCCTGGAACCCTTGGTTAGGGCCGACTTTCCCGTATGCCTCTCCCAATCCATATCAAATAATATTGCATCTGTCGATCACAACTTAACCAACACAACGATTGCCACCTCAACATGCTTCACTTCAGACTGTGTCCAGAGACTTCACTTGTGGAATGACAACCTTTCAGCTTCATTACTCGGGTGAGACTTTTCCTTTCATAGTATACTCTAATTCCATCTCAGGTGCTTCACTTTCTAACAAAGTCCCAAAACCTAGATATACACCAGTTTCTGTGAGAGAGAGCATATGTCCACACGTATCCGTAAACTACTGCAAAATATATACCTGAAAGCAGAAGTACACTAGAGTTTGCAGTGAGTACCCCCCTAACACTTCCACTCCACTATTCCAAGCTTTGGGGTCCATGATTGCTCAGCAATTTGTTTGGCTTTGTATGTTAACTCTCTTTTCAGTCACCAGGTTCCAGATGTCATCAGGATGCCGGCCAGGCTTCCCTGGATTGAAGACCCCACCAATGTGTCCTGGAGCTCTGCTTCCCTAGATACCCACCCTACTAGGGAAAGAGAGAGGCAGACTGGGAGTTTGGACCGACAAGTCAACGCCCATGTTCAGCGGGGAAGCAATTACAGAAGCCAGACTTTCTACCTTCTGCAACCCACAATGACCCTGAGTCCATGCTCCCAGAGGGATAGAGAATGGGAAAGCTATCAGGGGAGGGGGTGGGATATGGAGATTGGGTGGTGGGAATTATGTGGAATTGTACCCCTCCTACCCTATGGTTTTGTTAATTAATCCTTTCTTAAATAAAAAAGAAAAAAACAAAAACAAAAACAGTCTATTATGTCCCCAGAGAATGAACAAGAATGACATGACATCATTGAAAGGTTGGTATGCACATACCAAAAATGTCATTTTCCATGAGTTGTAGCTTTCAGAGTAATTCTGTAATTTGACTTAGTGTTTTACTCTTCCTTTTTGCTCCTGTAGTCTCAGTCCTGGGATGGCAAGGTACTTGGAGTGGATTCATAGGGCACATACACCTGACAGAGAGGGCTACAGGCCAGTACAGTCATCACAAATACAGAACCTGTACACAACCTATAAAGGAAGAAATCTTTGCCACAGAGGTTTGGAGTTCTTATAACTATGGCATATCCTGGTCAAAGACAACCAAATACATGTATACATTCTTTCATAAATGAAATAGAATGTGTTTCTTACTGAGGATACTAATAAAAAAAAATCTAAAACAAACAAAAAACTCTAGGAACTTGATTCTTTTTTTTGCACCCAGTTGGGCTGGGTGCTTACACGATGAATCCACCGGTCCCAGTGGCTATTTCTTTTCTATTCCTTCCCTTTTCCTATCCCTTTGCCTTTGACAGGACAAAATTAAATTGAGAGGGGAGGTTGAGATAGATAAAGGGAGAGACAGAGAGACACCTACAATACTTGCTTTACCACTCCTAAAGCTCCCCCCACCCCAGGAGGGAAGTGGGAGCTTGAGCCAGGGGCTTTGCTTATGATAACATTTGTGCTTAACAAGGTGCACCTTCAGCTAGCCCCCAGAATGTGATTTTTTAAAAATATATTAGTTTAACTCATGTGATAAAATTAAGCATTTGCTAGATTTTCCATTGCTTTGTGTTTGATTTTTTTTGTGTGCCTGATTTTTATTGGATAGACATAGAGTTGAGACTTAGACCTGTGGGGGGCTGGACACATTACCATGCATAAAGATCCAGGATCAAGACCCCTGTTCCCCATCTGTAGGGGAGTGGGGGAGGTAATCTTGGGGAATAGTCAGGGTAAACTTCAGGAGTGGTGAAGTGGGGCTGTGGGTGCCTCTATCTTTTTCTCTATTCTCCCTCTCCTCTCAATTTCTCTCTGTCCTGTCAAATATAAGAAAAAATAATGCAAACAATATTAATTTCTAAAAGAGGACAGTAATTCTCAATGTATGGAACTCATATATCACTTAGTAACATTTCAGACATGCATATTTTCACATTTAGTAAGTCAAAGTATGTAACAATGCAAAAGCAAAGCTGGGGAGATGCAAAGTTGGGGTTCATGGCATATGCCTTTTCGTGAGCTTTTCCCATATTTATGTCCTAGTAGTACAATAATTGCCATGGCACTATGGGAAGCTCTGGTGCTATGGTGTCTTTCACTCTCTTCCTGTTCCTGCCTCTTTCTCTTTTTCTCTATGAAGAAGCAGCCTGGTAGAAATGAAATCATGCATGTACAAAGCTCTAATTTTGAGAGAGAGAAAGGAAGGAAGGAAGGAAGGAAGGAAGGAAGGAAGGAAGGAAGGAAGGAAGGAAGGAAGGAAGGAAGGAGACGTAGTCTTGGAAGTCTTAGCCACAGCAATAAGACCACAGAAAGCAATCAAAGGGATACAGATTGGAGGAGAGGAAGTAGCTGTCACTATTCACAGGTAATGTGATATTATACATAGACAATCCAAAGGAATCCAACAGGAGATTGCTGGAAATTATCAAGCAGTATAGTAGGGTGTCACACTACAAAGTCAGCATGCAAAAATCAGTAGTATTCCTCTATGCAAACACCAAACCACCAAACCAGAAAAAAGAAACCCAGAAATAATTCCATTCACCATATCAGCAAAAACAATCAAATATCTAGGGATCAACCTAACAAAAAAATAGAAAGACCTTTATATTGAAAACTATGACACTTCTCAAGGAAATAGGGAAAAAAACAAAGAAATGGAAAGACATCCCATGCTCATAGGTTGGAAGAATTAGCATTGTCAAATAGCCATATTAAAAAATGCTTAAAGTCACAGATGATCAGGGAAATGCAAATAAAAACAACAATGAGATACCACTTTACACCTGTGAGAATGTCATACATTAGAAAAAACAGAAATACCAACTGTTGGAGAAGCTATGAGGTAGGGGGGATCTCCTGCATTGCTTGTGGGAATGTTAGCCCAACCCCTATGGAAAACAGTCTGAAGATTCATCAGAATGAAAATACCTTATGATCTGGGAATCTCTCTCCTAGGAATTTATCCAGGGAAATCAAAAATACCTACCCAACAAGATCTATGCACACCAGTGTTCACAGAAGCAGGTTAGTTATAGCTTAAGTTTGGAAGCAACCCAGATGCCCAAGGACAGATGAATGGCTAAAGAAGTTATGGTACATATATATAGTGAAGTACTATGCAGCTGTTAAAATGTTGAGGTCATCTCCTTGGCAAATTGTAGTCAGAACTTAAAGGCAACATGTTGAGTGAGACAAACCAGAAAGAAAGATCAATATTTAATTATCTCACTTATAGGTAGAACTTAAAAACAAAGTACAGTAAGGGAAAACAGAAGGTGAAACTTGGACTGGGTATGGTGTATTGCACCAAAGCAAAGAACTCTGGGGGGAAAAGAGAGAGGGAGGGACAAGATGAAAGAACACTGGATTCTTTTGTGTCCCCTAGATACCAACCAGTAGAGGCAAGAGGTTGTGCCCGTGTGTTAAAAACTAAACTGTAAACCACCAACCCCCAACAAAATTAATATTTATTCTTTATTAATGATTTAATGTTAATTTACAAAATTATAAAATATCAGGAGTATAGTTCCACATCTTTCCCACTACTAGAATTCTGTGTCCCCAATCCCTCCATTGAAAACTGCACTAGTTCTCCCAATATCACAGATATGGATTGAGTATTATATATATCCTTCTTTTTTCCCCTATGGCTCTGCCTTCTCTTCCTTTTTAAGTCACACCTACTACTTCTGAGTGTCCTCCCCCCCCATTTATCTCCAGGTTCTAATGGAATTGGAGTTTAGAGCCCTCCAGTAATTTTTTTAAATGCTTCCTTGAATTAAAAGTTATATGTGGGGGCGTCGGGTAGTAGCTCAGCGAGTTAAGTGTGAGGACCAGTGTAAGGATCCGGATTCAAACCCCCCCGGCTCCCCACCTGCAGGGGGGTCGATTCACAGGCTGTGAAGCAGGTCTGCAGGTGTCTATCTTTCTCTCCCCCTTTCTGTCTTTCCCTCCTCTCTCCATTTCTCTCTGTCCTACCCAACAATGACGACATCAACAACAACAATAATAATAACCACAATAATGATAAAAAAACAAAAAAAACAAGGGCAACAAAAAGGAAAAAACAAATAAACTCCAGAAGCAGTGGATTCGTGGTATAGGCACCAAGCCCCAGCAATAACCCTGGAGGCAAAAAAAAAAAAAAAAAAAAAAATATATATATATATATATATGCATTCAGGATTCTGAATAACTCACCAAAATTTGCTACTTGAGCATGCCTTCTGAAGTCATAGGAATAGTATTTACAGACTTTATTGGTATAATGAAAATATGAACTTTAAAAACCATATCTCTAATTATACATTTCACCTATGCATCTTACTCCTCAACATAAGTGTGGAAATTGTTATATCCAGTAATCTGTAAAAAGTAAAAAAAAAAAAAAGTTGCCATTTATTTATTTATTTATTGTTATTTTTTTAATTTTATTTATTTATTCTCTTTTGTTGCCCTTGTTTTATTGTTGTAGTTATTATTGTTGTTGTCATTGTTGGATAGGACAGAGAGAAATGGAGAGAGGAGGGGAAGACAGAGAGGAGGAGAGAAAGATAGACACCTGCAGACCTGCTTCACCGCCTGTGAAGCGACTCCCCTGCAGGTGGGGAGCCGGGGTTCGAACCGGGATCCTTATGCCGGTCCTTGTGCTTTGCGCCACCTGCGCTTAACCCGCTGTGCTACAGCCCGACTCCCCCATTTATTTATTTTTATGTATAATATTTCTCCAATGCTAAATCAAGAACTGTTGACTCCCCTGCAAATAAAATAATTCTGGATTGATAAACAGGTACAACCCTTTAACTTCAAAGTTCTTCATCTTGCTCCATGGGTAGTTGGTATTAATTAAATTACACATTTCCTATGTCAGAGTTTTCAAATGGCTCGCAATCAAATAACAACTCTTCTGTAATATGGGTATTCACTGGTGAACAGAACAGAAAACTGCCAAGCATTTTTCTCATAGCTATACTATGCATTTGGTGAGTATTGCAATGCAAAGTGCTTTTCAATTGCAATGCAAAGTGCCTGCCAAATCACACAAAAGTGCTTTAGAGTCCCCATTGCATTATATAATGGTCATTGATGCCACTGATGAAGGAATTGTACTGTATGTTCATTTAGCTTTCCCTTCAAGTATGGATGTCACTAGCTTGGCAGCTTTTTACTATTTGGCTGTGACACTGAATTATACATCTGTAATTTATTTCTGTTCTCTGTCCCTAACAAAATTCATCAATTTCTGTGCTAAAAGCCTTGTTTTTATTTCTTTCCCTGAGAAAATCAACTGGCTTATAAGCATGCTACTTTAAAAAAAGTAGCATAATGCACATGTTATTATCATGTACATACATCAGTATCACTGTTCACTGGTAATGCAGTGAGAAGAGGGGCTGTCTATTGGTTCAAACTAAATCCGACCTCCAGGGAGTCAGGTGGTAGCACAGCGGGTTAAACGCAGGTGGCTCAAAGCGCAAGGACCAGTGTAAGGATCCCGGTTCAAGCCCCCAGCTCCCCACCTGCAGGGGAGTTGCTTCACAGGTGGTGCAGCAGGTCTGCAGGTGTCTGTCTTCTCTCCTCTCTGTCTTCCCTTCCTTTCTCTATTTCTCTCTGTCCTATCCAACAATGATGACATCAATAATAACAACAATAAAAAAACAAAGGCAACAAAAGGAGATAAATATTTTTAAAAATCTGACTTCCAGATGCTCATTATTGAATTTTCTAGGCATATTTTGCTATACTGCTGCCTTGAGAACCTCCTCATACTTGTAAGTTTCCAGAGAAGATTCTCTTTTATCAGTAGCTATGATTTAATCTAAAGCTGTAGTATATAATAAAAGGCTAATGATTTCACTTTTTCTCACCACTATTTTAAATCTAAATCACTTCTAGTCATTTATTCATTTTACTGAGTTGGTGTAACAAAGCAACAAATGACAGCAAACAAGCACACCTAATATACAACTGTACCAGTCATAAAATTATTTGAGATCCAAACCCTGCTACATACTTAGAAAAATATATTTTTTTAATGCCTTTAAGAGACTTTGAATGAAATTCACTACTGACTGATCCCTGAATAGTGGGGTTACTAATGAGCATTGCGATTTTTCTTAACTTTACTTTTTAAAAAAAAAGAAACATAGGATAGGAGGGGTACAACTCCAAACAATTCTCACCACCAGAACTCTGTATCCATCCCCTACCCTGATAGCTTTCCTATTCTTTAACCCTCTGGGAATATGGACCCAGGGTCATTATGGGATGCAGAAGGTGGAAGGTCTGGCTGCTGTAATTGCTTCCCTGATGAATATGGGCTTTGGCAGATTGATCCATACTCCCAGCCTGTCTCTCTCTTTCCCTACTGGGGAAGGGCTCTGGGGAAGCAGAGCTCCAGGACACATTGGTGGGATCGTCTGTCCAGAGAAGTCCAGTTGGTTTCATGTTAGCATCTGGAACCTGGTGGCTGAAAAGAGAGTTAACATACAAAGCCAAGCAAATTATTGACCAATCATGAACCTAAAGGCTGGAATAGTTCAGATGAAGCACTGTGGGGGGAGGTCTTCATTTTGTAGATAGTTAGTAGCTAGATAATATTTTAGTTATATTCTGCTGGGATAGTGTGGGGGTACCTCTTCCCGGTACTCTCTGGGTTGGAGAGAACTCGACCAGAGCCATCCTGGGCTGCTACTCACTCAGTGACGCAAGGGAGATGACTCAGGAACAGACTCGTGGCAGTGAGGCAATGCAATATCTTTATTGATCAGATAGTCAAGGCTTTTAAAGGGCAGACCTGGAAGTGGCAAGTTGGAAACAGAAAAGGGGCAGAGAAAGGCAAAAGGTAGGAACTTCCTTAGCAACTGTTGCGAGGGTTTTAACTGGTAGGATTAATAATACCCTGCAGACAGGGAGGGTCTTGATGGTAGAAAGAAGATAGATTAAAGGAATGGAATGGGTGGAGATCTTTCAGGCAAAAGAAGATTATGTAGATAGGCCATAGTATCAGGAATGCAGGTTGGAGCAGGGGGAGCTGGCTTAATGTTTTAAGGAATGCCAGGCTCCTGGAGGCAGAAAAATGCAGGGCGCTTTGTGAAGCTCCTCACAATTTCTGACAACATTCCAAAGAGTCCATGACTATACTAGTTGTTTTTTTTTTTTTCCTGAGCCTGACATCTGATATGGAGGTGGATCCGTGTTATTGTCTAGGGAGATGATGTCATGGCTGCAAAAAGGACCAGAAAGCTGGATCAGGGAAGAGAGTAGCTCCCAAGTATGGGAAAGGTGTGTAAATATTGTTGACTGTGAACCCCATCGATTTGATGTGATCTAGGGCCCATATTCATCTTAGGAGCCTATGTGATCTCTGCATGCCTGTAGGTCTGAGCTCATATTCTGTGGTTATAAGTAGGAATGTTCTAAGCTGCCTCAATTTCAGGACCCATCCTCCTCAGGTGGAACTTTCCATTTATTGATTGATTATTGACTGATTTATTATCACCACCAGGGTTATCTCTGGGGCTTAGTGTTTGCATGACGAATCTACCACACCACACCTGGCAGCCATTTTTCCTTTTTTTTTTTTCTTTGATAGGAGAGAGAGAAATTGAGAAGGGAACGGTGAGGTGGGGAGGTAGAGAGGGAGAGGGACAGAGAGACACCTGCAGTACTTGCTTCACACTTGTGAAGCTCCCCGGCTGCAAGTGAGGGAGAAGAACCTTGAACTCGGTCCTTGGTGTGGTAATCTGTGCACTTAACCAGGTGTACCACCTCCTGGCCCACTTAACTTTCCATTTTCCTATTCTCAATGTCCCTACAAGGTACCCATTGCACTTGAACAGAATCCAATGCTAATGTTAATACCTGTGTGTTGCCATTCTTTCCATATGAAACATTTATAAAGACAAAATGATAAATTCCCTCCCAAACAGCAAGTGTTTTCTTTTTAGTAGTTTATGTTCTAATTGCCTTACAATCAGTATTTTTAAAAATCACCAGTGAATAATGCTATTTTTATCTGTAACATTTTGCAGAACATAAATACCATAAAGGGCTACAGTTGTATGCTCTATAGTTTATCAAACAAAGTGTACAGTTTTAAATTATAAATAATGTTGACAAAAATTCCAAACAAAGGTTTCTCTTGGTGACAAGTATTCATCATATGAGCTGCAGTTATTCTAATGAGAACCATTTTGACTTAATAGCATAATGGTGAGGTCAAATACAATATATACTGATACCTAAAAATTATCATTAAATGGTTTTATAAAAAAATAGTGGTGTGTAAGATATTTGAAATTTAATACATGTTGATATTTTTAGCTATTTATAGATCTACCTGACTCATTTAATAATGTGTTATTCAAAATACATGTCACTACTGAAAAATGCAAAGTAGACTTTGATGTCAAGTAGAACCTGATTAAAATCCTGGAATTATCCAATATGTGATCTTGATCAAGTGATTCAATATTTCTAAATTTAAATTCAAGTAGTATTAAGAGTAGGAATACTATTTACTGAGCTCTGATTTATCTCCAGTATTCAGGGTATTATCTAGTATATGGCTAATATAATATAATGAGGAAATAATTTACCTTCATGAGAAAATGAAATACAATTAAGCATATAACTGTTGAGCACAGATCTGGAATGTAAACACCAATAATTAACTATTATTAAAGTAAACATATAATTCAACATACAAACTTGGATGCATTTGAGAATAAAAGTGGCATCTATTAGTAACTGCACAGAGACCAAAGTTTCAACCAGACTAACTGAATCAAATTGAGATTGTTTTTCAGTTATGTCTTACTGTTAGTATTTGATGACAAATGAAGTGGAGAGAAAATATGTAATTATATGAATGCCTTGAAAACACTTGAAATGGATACAATTAGGGCCACAGAAACAATTAAGCCTGGTCACTCACCTCTCAGTGAACTCGTTTGAGGCAACAAAGAAGAAACAGAGAAGAAACAGTTGGAAAATAACTTTCTCAGGATCCAAATTTTCACATTTGTTATTTTGGGATCCTTTATTTTACCAACTAAAATTAGATTAAAATTTTTCTTCCCAAATTAAAATAGTTATTTATTATTAATGATAGAGGGAAAGAGAACCAGAGCATCACTGTGATGCCAGGGGTTGAACTTGGGAGCCCATGTTTGAGAATCCAAAGCTTTATCCACTGAGCTACCTCCAAGTCTTCTCATTTTTTTTTTCCCTCCTCCAGGGTTATTGCTGGGATCGGTGCCTGCACCATGAATCCACCGCTCCTGGAGGTCATTCCCCCCCCCCTTTTGTTGCCCTTGTTGTAGCTTCGTTGTGGTTATTATCATTGCCCTTGTTGACGCAATTCGTTGTTGGATAGGACAGAGAGAAATGGAGAGAGGAGGGGAAGACAGAGAAGCGGAGAGAAAGATAGACACCTGCAGACCTGCTTCACCGCCTGTGAAGCGACTCCCCTGCAGGTGGGGATCCGGGGGCTCGAACCGGGATCCTTACGCGGGTCCCTGCGCTTTGTGCCACATGCGCTTAACCCACTGCGCCACCGCCCGACCCCCGTCTTCTCATTTTTTTAAATCAAATGTTTCACAGTAATGTTTAACACTTTCACTCTTCATAAACCTATTCCTGGCCATGCCTTCTCTGAAAAGCAAACCTAATTTTCTAATTTTATAAGAACTTACATACCAACCTAACTATTCTTAGTCAACATTGCACATTCCTCAGGACCTCACTGTAATATACCTCCTTTCCTTCCATTTATTTCCAAGGAAGTCACATTCTTCGTTCATGTCAAGACGCATCTCCTTCATCTGGAGACTCAAAGACATATCTACATCTGCAGGATCAACAGAAAAATATCCACTTCTATCCTTCCTTAGAAAATAACTTGTGTGGTCCGGGAGGTGGTGCAGTGGATAAAGCATCAGATGCTCAAGCATGAGATCCTGAGTTCAATCCCCGGCAGCACATGTGCCAGAGTGATGTCTGATTCTTTCTCTCTCTCCTCCTGTCTTTCTCATGAATAAATTAAAAAAAAAAAAATCTTAAAAAAAAATTTAAAAAAAAAGAAAAGAACTTGTGCGTTGACTTGATCTTCAGTTGGAGAAAACATTATCAGTCCCTAGAAGTCATCAAAGTCAACAGATGAGAGACATTAGTTACATCTGCTAAATCCCATTATCTTTCCTACATAATGCAACATGATCATGAGCAAGCTGTTTAGTCATATTCACCAGTCCTGCCCTTATCAAGGGGAGATGACACATTATATACATAGTGTGTATACAAAGAAGCTGGGAATCTCGGAAGTCATATTAGAATTCTGCTTACCACACCTTTTGCCCTTAGTCCCATTAAACTGTCATTTGGAAATGACTTCCAAATGCAATTTTCTTTTTTTATTTTAACATTTGTTTTCTTTTTTCTTTTATTTAATAGGACAGAGAAATTGAGAGGGCAGGGGGAGACAGGGAGAGAAAAAAAGAGAAACCTGCAGCGCTGCTTCCCCACTACAGTTGGGGAACAGGCTTGAACCCAGGTCCTTGTGAATGGTAACATATGCGCTCAGTTGGGTGCACCATTGCCTGGCCTCCCAAAGGAAGCTTTCATTCATACTCTCAAGTACTTCTAAGTTTCCATTATAACATAAATTTACAGTCTAGCAATGGGGGAAGTGAAATAGGAAATGAAAAAAAAAAAGAAAATTTTTTCAAGGATGCTAGACGAAAAATACTTTATCACAAATATAAAAATTAAATTATTATAAATACATTTTCAAGGTGAGTAAAAGACACAATATCCAACTGCACGTTTCTAACACAAAGTGATTAAAAGTTAGTAAAGAAAAATATATACCAATACAATGATATTCCTGAAATATAAGACTATAACATTAAACAACATAAAACCTAATTCCACCACATCACTGGGGATAAAGAAGAATACTATCAATGATAAAACAAGAAATAACTGCCCAAAAGATTTAATAACCATCAGTGTATACAATTTAACAATATTTTATATATAATTGAAACTGGGAACTTTGAACATACCTCTACAAAAGATGAGTAGACCCAGTGAACTAAAATATAAGAGAATTATTTTTTATTTATAAGAACATATTGAATTCTGTAGGAATGAAATATTTAAAAATAGAAATGTGCACTTGTATTACTTAATCATATCATAAAAAATATCAAGCTTCCACATTTAATTGTCAATGTTTACTAGTAATTAAGAAACTAGACTAGAAATACATAATTAAAAGATAGGCAACAAAATCACATATCTAGGGTCTTGAAAATTCACTCTTACATAATTAATAAGTCAAAAGAAAAGTTATAGGATTATAAAGTATGCAAGGATATCAGTGAAAAACACCATAAAACCAGTGAGACATAGTTTTAAAAATATTTAAACATAAGGGTTTTTTTTTTTTTTTGCCTCCAGGGTTATCGATGGGGCTCAGTGCCTGCACTCCGAACACACTGCTCCTGGAGGCTATTTTTCCAATTTTGTTGCCCTTGTTGTTGCCCTTGTTGTGGTTGTTACTGTTGTTATAGCTGCTGTTGTTGTTGGACAGGAAAGCGAGAAATCGAGAGAGAGAATGGAAGAGAAAGATAGACACCTGCAGACCTGCTTCACCACTTGTGAAGTGACCCCCCCTGCAGGTGGGGAGCTCCAACTGGGATCCTTAAGAAGGTCCTTGTGCTTTGTGTATGTGCGCTTAACCTGCTGAGCTACCGCCCAGCCCCCCTTAGACATAAGTTTAAATGCATACATTCAATATCAAGACAGACAGATAAATATAAATGAGTTGAATATTAAAACAGGATCTAGAAACATGTTTTTAGAAAAAGTCAGCAGAAACAAGAAGTAAACATTATTAAATAAATACAGTAGAAAATGAGATATTAGAAAGGATTAACAAGAACAAAAATGAATTACATGAAAACTTTTTTTTTTTTTTGCCTCCAGAGTTATTGCTCAGGCTAGCACTATGAATCCATTTCTCTTGGTTGCTATTTTTTCTCATTTTATTGAATAGGACAGAGAGAAACTGAGAGAGGAAGAGGAGATAATGAAGGAGAGGGAAAGATATATAGACCTGCGTCCCCGCTGCAGGTAGGGAGCCAGTGACTTGAACCTGAATCCTTGCGTAGATCCTTGTACTTAGTACTATGTGTGTTTAACTGGATGCACTACTGCCTGGCCCCTGAAAACAAGATATTTCTAGAAAGACAAATAAAAATGACTAATTGTAAGTTAATAGCAGGAACAGAAGGAGACAGATTAACCAAGGACATTACAAAATGTTTCATTCATTCATTCATTTATAATAGAAGGAAATTGAAAGGGAAGAGAGAGAGAGAGAGAGAGAGAGAGGGAACTAGAGCACTGCTTAACCACTAATGAAACTTTCCCCTTGCAGATGGGGACCAGAAGCTTGAACCCAGGTCCTTGCACACTATAATATCCTTGCTCTACTAGGTGTACTAACACCCAGACCCTAAAATGCAGATTGATTGATGCAGAGTTAATGGTTGACAGAAGAATATATATACATATGTCTTTACTAAGACATATATATTAAGATGACATAAAGGGGGAATTTTTGCTCTATTTGTAAATGTTCTTTCTTAGGATGTGTCATAAGGCATGAAACTTCCTCTGCTTTTCTTTGAGTGTGGTCTTAAGAAGTGATGGCTGGGTAGCTCACTGGGTTAAGCACACATAGTACAAAGTGCAAGGACCTGTGTAAGGACCCAGGTTCCAATCCCTGGCTCCCCACTTGCAGGATGGGGGGGTGTCTCTTCACAAGCGGTGAAGCAGGTCTGCAGGTCTTATGTCTCTTCCCCTCTCTACCTTTCCCTCCTTTCTCAATTCCCCTCAGTTCTATCCAACAATAATAACAATGGGGAAAAATGGCCACCGGGAGCATTGAATTCATAATACAGGCACTGAGCCCCAGTGACAGCCCTGGAGAAAAGAAGAAGGGGGGGGCGGGAAGAGGAGAAGAAATGACTGGTGCTAAGGTAGCTATATTGGATCATGAAAGTAAAACTAAGGGAATCACAGAAACTAACAAGTATATTTCTGTGCCTTTGAAGCAATCAGCTCCAGAATAGCCTTCACATTCCTGTTATGTGAATATTCATGCCTTATTCTTGAGACAGTCCTTAGGAGTACTTGATGAATCAGCATCAAAAGGTTTCTAATGGATATAATAGTCTGCAGTTTTTATTTTTAAAATAGTTATACAAAGTCCAGAGCTTTTCTACTCAAATAGATTGGAATAATTTGAGTAACTTTGTTTACTGGAAGGCAAATGTATAACAGGAGTCTAGAACAGAAGTTGTTATAAGATGACAGCATAGGAACCTTCTAAATGCTTAGCTATTCCATCAAAATAATGAATAATAAGTATATACACTTTCCTACCAGTAAACAAAGTTACTCAAATTATTCCATTCTATATACACAGTAATGCATATCACAAGAGAACTGTCTAGAGAACATACTTGGTCTTTAACAACAAAGATGTTCATACCACTTCTACCTGTGATTTGCTGCTGTTGGAAGATAAGAAGAGGAGACAGTGATTGTAAAAATGTCAATAAACAATGAAAAAATGCCAAAAATCTATATATAATATTATCTTAAACAGTAAAATAAATCTGCTCACCTATCTCTCTAAATATTGAAAGATAAATGTAGCACGGTTTGAGCAGTATATATGTAAACATTATATATCAACACAAATAGATGACAATTTTGCAAGTGAAGAAACTGACATCTCCTAGGGACATAAGGTGCTAAGTTTCCTGAACCTTCCTTTTGCATCATATATTTCCTTTGGAGTCAAGTAAACTGGGTATCTGGAAATGCCAGTTGACGTAAACAAGAAAAAGTCCTGACAAAAGCCCAGCAAGACACAACATGTTGAAACCATCACTTGTCTTCTTTGGTCAAACATCACAGAAAAAGTAGTGATTCACATTTATTCAAGAGAACAAACGCTAGAGAAAAGCCTGAACTCCCTGTACTAGGCTACAAAGATGCACCTCTTGTGCTCAGGCCAAATGACCAGCTAGCATAGATACAGACAGCATAGGAACATTCAAAGTTAAGCACAGAAATATAATGTTCAATTTTTTAATTGGGCTTAATGGCTTACAGTAGACACAGTACACGTATAAAATTTCTCAGTTTTCAGCAAAATATTCTCACCCATAGCCTAGGTCCTCCTCCACCATCATGTACCAGGACCTGAAAACCTCCCATACCTCTCAGAGTCCTTTACTTTGGTGCAACACACACCAAACCCACTCTGAACTACTTTGTGCTCCCCCCTTTCTGCACTTATTTTTCAGCTTCTGTCCATTAATGAGATAATCCCATATTCATCCTTCTCTTTCTGGCTTCTCTCATTTAATGTGATTCCTTCAAGCTCCATCCAAAATGAGTTGCAGAAGGTAAACTCATCATTCTTAATAGCTGAGTAGTATTCCATTGTGTATATATACATCACAATATTCTCAGCCATTCATCTGTTGTTGAACACCTTTGTGGGCCCCTATAGGACCTTGCCCTCAATGTGGATCAAAAATGGTAGGGACTGCTCCATTCTAAGAAGGGAGGTTGGATAACTTATTCTAGCTACCACATAAGGAAGACGGGTCCCAAGATTAGTGCAGCCTGGAATGTTCCTAGCCGTCGCCGCAGAATGCCAGATCAGACCTACAGGGATACAGAGGTTACATAGGCTCCTGTGCTGAATATGATCAAATCAATGGGGTTTACAGTTAACAATATTCATAAACTTTTCCCATACTTGGGACCTACTCTCTTCCCTGGTCCAGCTTTCTAGTCCTTTTTTACAACTATGACACCATCTCCCCAGACAATAACTTGGGTCCACCTGCATATCAGATGACAGGCTCAGGCAAAAACTAGTAGAGTTCATGGGCCCCTTGGAATATACCTAAAATAGACCTTTTTGGAAAAATATCTTTTTCCAAAACGAAGATCCCAAACCTTCATCTGCAATATTCTTGCCTTTAGGTTCATGATTAGTCAACAATTTGTTTGGCTTTATATCTTAACTCTTTTTTCAGCCACCAGGTTCTAGATGCTAGCATGATGCCAACCAGACTTTCCTTGGCAGAGTTTCAATGTGTCCTGGAGCACCACCTCCTCAGAGCCCTACCCCACTAGGGAAAAAGAGGGACAGGCTGGGAGTATGGATCGACCTGTCAACACCCATGTTCATTGGAGAACCAATTACAGAAGCCAGACCTTCCACCTTCTGCACCCCACAATGATCCTGGGTCCATACTCCCAGAGAGATAAAGAATAGGAAATATTTCAAGGGAGGGGATAGGATATAGAGTTCTGGTGGTGGTAATTGTGTGGAATTGTGCCCCTCTTATCCTATGGTCTTGTCAATATTTCCATTTTATAAATAAAAATTTTAAAAAAGATTAAATTAAGAAAATAAATAAAAGAATAGGGAAACTTCCAATTGAGGGGAGGGGATACAGAACTCTGGTGGTGGTAATTGTATGAATTATACCTCTCTTATCCTACAATCTTGTCAATCATTATTAAATCACTAATTAAAAAAATGACAAATGAGGGTAGTAAAAGTAAGGGAAATCTCAAGGAAGAAGTGCAGAAAATAGATGAACCACAATATTACAGAAGAGGGAGCTGATTTTTCACTCTTATTCAACTTTGGCAGTCACTAGAGTAAATTTGAGCACTATAGTAGTATAATAAAAAGTGTTTACAAAATATTTTAAAAATTGGTTTGTTAAATTGGAGATTTATAAATAGAATAAAATCATTAGGCTTAAGAAATAGGCTTTAAAATTTATAACTTAATTACTATTTTTGTTGCTTTTGCAGAGGCTTCACTGCCCTGGATGAGTTTTTCAGTTAAGAGAGAGGGAGAAAAAGAGAGAGAACCATCTCAGCATGGAAGCTTTCCCAGGTGCCTTAGTACACCCTTGTGGGGGTTCAAATCTGGGTTGAACTTGTAGCAAAGCAACCTCCCTCCCAAATGAGCTATCTAAACCAGCCCATTAACTTTCAAACCAAGTGAAGCCTCTGAAAAATATGCCCTCAGAGACACAAAATCATTCACGTTGACATAAACATTACATGAGCACATGGTATGATTAGTATCTGTGGAAAATTACTATCAGGGTTTTCATTTCACTTCTCTAAGTTCTGTCAAGTTCTACTGAGTAGTTCTAAGCACATCTGGATTACCCACTCCATGAGTAGAGGGCCCGTCTTTAATCTGTTTTCGCCCAGCAATTGCCAGGTTACTAGGGAAGAGCAGATGTTAGATAAACATTTGTCTGAATTAGGCGTAATCAGCTACTTTCTTCCAGTTCTATTTTAAAATGGTGTATGCTGGAACAAAGATCCTGAAGAGGTTTTGTGTTCATGACATACTTTTCTAATATGGAAATCCTGGAATTTTAGATATCATTCTTCAAAGGGCAGGAGGAAAAAAAAATCCCTAAAATAACCTAAAACACACCAGTCATATCTGCAGCTTGAGCATTAGTGTGGTGATAACTGTGAGTAGCATCTGGTCCTTTCTAGCACTCCTGAGATGTGAGAATAATTTTGAGTGCCTCAAACGTGCTTTTCATATACTTAAGATCAAAGTCCTGCCATATCTGTCAGTCCTTCCTTTTTCTTTTTTATTTTCTCTCTTTTCTTCCTTCCTTCCTTCCTTCCTTTTTTTTTTTTTTGTTGTTGTTGTTGTTGTTGTCACTAGGGCTTTACCATTCCAGGTTGACTTTTTAAGCTAGAAAAAGAGACAGAGAAATATGCCATAGCATGGAAGCTTATCTCAGCATAGTGTGGGCTTGAACCTGGGTTGTGCCTATGGCAAAGCAAGTGATCTATCCAAGGAAGCTATCTTGATATAGTCTCCTTTTTAAAAAACATTTCATTTATTCTATTTTAATATATGTGTATGGGGTGGAGGGCAGGTGGAAAGAAAGACCAGAGCAATGGAGGTGCTGGGAATTGAATTTGGGGCCTCAGAACCTCAGGTATGAAAATTTTTCCTTAACCATTATACTGTTTCCCCAGCTACCATGTTCTTTTTGATCAGTCATGTTTCTGAAGTACTATCTTGTTCATATACTATGTTTCTTTTCATACAACACATGTTAACCCCACTAATAGCCTCAACATAGATTCTCATAATGTTTGACACATCACTGTTACACAATGTGGCATCAATTTGAGTATTAGAATTTTAGATATCACACTTCAAAGCTGGTAAAGACCAAACAACATGAATCATACCATTACTATATCACAAGTCATACTGTAAAAAGAACAATTTCTATCTACTGAGCAAAACTGGGAGACATATCCATAAAATAAATATTACTTGAGAACCACTAATTAATTTTTCCAGTACCAGATCAAAGACTAACATTTACTCTTTAAAAAAGTGGTTGAGCAGCGACAAATGCTGGAGAAGTTGTGGGGACAGAGGAACCCTTTTACATTGCTGGTGGGAATGTAAATTGGTACAGCCTCTGTGGAGAGCAGTCTGGAAAACTCTCAGAAGGCTAGACATGGACCTTCCATATGACCCAGTAATTCCTCTCCTGGGGTTATGCCCCAAGGACTCCATAACACCCAACCAAAAAGAGGTGTGTACTCCTATGTTCATAGCAGCACAATTCATAATAGCTAAAACCTGGAAGCAACACAGGTGCCCAACAACAGATGAGTGGCTGAGAAAGCTGTGGTATATATACACAATGGAATACTATGCAGCTATCAAGAACAATGAACCCACCTTCTCTGACCCATCTTGGTCAGAGCTAGAAGGAATTATGTTAAGTGAGCTAAGTCAGAAAGATAAAGATGAGTATGGGATGGTCCCACTCATCAACAGAAGTTGAGTAAGAAGATCTGAAAGGGAAACTAAAAGCAGGACCTGACCAAATTGTAAGTAGGGCATCAAAGTAAAAACCCTGTGTTGAGGGGTAGACATGCAGCTTCCTGGGCCAGTGGGGGGTGGGAGTGGGTGGGAGAGATGGGTCACAGTCTTTTGGTGGTGGGGATGGTGTTTATGTACACTCCTAGCAAAATGTAGTCATATAAATCACTAGTTAATTAATATGAGAGGGGGAAAATTAATTGTATGTCTCGAAGTTTTTTAAAACACAGACTGAATCTTTTTAATATATAGGCTGTGTAATTGATATGCAGACTCTCTCAAAAGCCTAGACCAAGTAGATCAGAAGCAACCAATAGCACAGCTATATACAAGATACTGGGTACTGTACAGCAAACCCTAACAAAAGGACTTTTCAAAGTTAATCCAATTACCAAATAATGTGATGATTACATTAACTATCGATTGTCTTTTTGAACCCTAAGACAGCAGGAACCTCACATCTCCACTATAGAGCCTCTACTTCCCCCAGTCCTGGAACCCTTGGATAGGGCCCACTTTCCCGTATGCCTCTCCCAATCCATATCAAATAATATTGCATCTGCCGATCACAACCTAATCAACACAACGATGGCCACCTCAACATGCTTCACTTCAGACTGTGTCCAGAGACTTCACTTGTGGAATGACAACCCTTCAGCTTCATTACTCGGATGAGACCTTTCCTTTCATCGTATACTCTAATTCCATCTCAGGTGGTTCACTTTCTTTTTTTTTTTTTTTTAATTTACCAATATTTTATTAAAGTTCCTACTAGAAAGTATTTTTCTTTTTTTAAAATTTTTTATTTAAGAAAGGATTAATGAACAAAAACATAAGGTAGGAGGGGTACAACTCCACACAATTCCCACCACCCAATCCCCATAACCCACCCCCTCCCATGATAGCTTTCCCATTCTCTAGCCCTCTGGGAGCATGGACCCAGGGTCGTTGAGGGTTGCAGAAGGTAGAAGGTCTGGCTTCTGTAATTGCTTCCCCGCTGAACATGGGCATTGACTGGTCGGTCCATACTCCCAGTCTGCCTCTCTCTTTCCCTAGTAAGGTGTGTCTCTGGGGAAGCTGAGCTCCAGGACACATTGGTGGGGTCTTCAATCCAGGGAAGCCTAGCCAGCATCCTGGTGGCATCTGGAACCTGGTGATTGAAAAGAGAGTTAACATATGAAGCCAAACAATTTGTTGAGCAATCATGGATCCCAAGCTTGGAATAGTGGAGAGGAAGTGTTAGGGAGGTACTCACTGCAAACTCTAGTGTACTTCTGCTTTCAGGTATATATTTTGCAGTAGTTTATGGATACGTGTGCACATAAGCTCTCTCTCACAGAAACTGGTGTATATCTAGGTTATGGGACTTTGTTAGAAAGTGAACTACCTGAGATGAAATTAGAGTGTACTATAAAAGGAAAGGTCTCACCTGAGTAATGAAGCTGAAGGGTTGTCATTCCACACATGAAGTCTCTGGATACAGTCTGAGGTGAAGCATGTTGAGGTGGCAATCGTTGCTTTGGTTAGGCTGTGATCGGCAGATGCACTATTATTTGGTTTGGATTGGGAGATGCATACGGGAAAGTGGGCCCTATCCAAGGGTTCCAGGACTGGGGGAAGTAGGGGCTCTATAGTGAAGATGTGAGGTTCCTGCTGTCTTTGGGTTCAAAAAGACAATCGATAGTTAATATTATCATCACATTATTTGTTAATTGGGTTAACTTTGAAAAGTCCTTTTGTTATGGTTTGCTGTACAGTATCCAGTATCTTGTATATAGCTGTGCTATTGGATGCTTCTAATCTACTTGGTCTAGGCTTTTGAGAGAGTCCGCATATCAAATACACAGCCTATATATTAAAAAGATTCAGTTTGTCTTTTGAGAAACTTTGAGACATACAATTGATTTCCCCCTCTCATATTAATTAACTACTGATTTATATGTCTACATTTTGCTAGGAGTGTACATAAACACCATTCCCACCACCAAAGGACTGTGACCCATCCCTCCCACCCACTCCCACCCCCCACTGGCCCAGGAAGCTGCATGTCTACCCTCACCACTGGGTTTTTACTTTGGTGCCCTACTTACAATTTGATCAGGTCCTGCTTTTAGTTTCCCTTTCAGATCTTCTTAGTTGGCTTCTGTTGATGAGTGGGATCATCCCATACTCATCTTTATCTTTCTGACTTAGTTCACTTAACATAATTCCTTCTAGCTCTGTCCAAGATGGGTCAGAGAAGGTGGGTTCATTGTTCTTGATAGCTGCATAGTATTCCATTGTGTATATATACTACAGCTTTCTCAGCCACTCATCTGTTGTTGGGCACCTGGGTTGCTTCCAGGTTTTAGCTATTATGAATTGTGCTGCTATGAACATAGGAGTACACACCTCTTTTTGGTTGGGTGTTATGGAGTCCTTGGAGCATAACCCCAGGAGAGGAATTACTGGGTCATATGGAAGGTCCATGTCTAGCCTTCTGAGAGTTTTCCAGACTGCTCTCCACAGAGGCTGTAAGGTGGTTCATTTTCTAACAAAGTCCCAAAACCTAGATATAGACCAGGTTCTGTGAGAGAGAGCATATGCTCACACGTATCCATAAACTACTACAAAATATATACCTGAAAGCAGAAGTACACTAGAGTTTGCAGTGAGTATGCCCCTAACACTTCCTCTCCACTATTCCAAGTCCATGATTGCTCAACAATTTGCTTGGCTTTGTATGTTAACCCTCTTTTCAGTCACCAGGTTCCAGATGTCATCAGGATGCCGGCCAGGCTTCCCTGGACTGAAGACCCCACCAATGCGTCCTGGAGCTCAGCTTCCCCAGAGACCCACCCCACTAGGGAAAGAGAGAGGCAGACTGGGAGTATGGACCAACCAGTCAAAGCCCATGTTCAGCGGGGAAGCAATTACAGAAGTCAAACCTTCCACCTTCTACAACCCTCAATGACCCTGGGTCCATGTTCCCAGAGGTATAGAGAGTGGGAAAGCTATCAGGGGCGGGGGTAGGATATGGAGATTGGGTGGTGGGAATTGTGTGTGGAGTTGTACCCCTCCTACCCTATGGTTTTGTTAATCCTTTCTTAAATAAAAGAAATAATAATAATAATAAAAGAAATAGAAAAAAAAGTGGTTGAAAAGTCTGGGAATATAACTCAATGATAGACCACATGTTTCATGTCTATGAATCTCTGGGTTTTATCCTTGGCACCAAAAAGTGTAGTTAAAGAGAAACATAATTCCTTCTCTCATTTATATCATTTGCATTTTAATGCAAAACATATGAGAATGTGCTCTTGATCTTTGCATTTGAAAAATTCTTTTAAAATATACATTTTATTATTCGTATTTATTGAGATATAAAGCTTTTAAAAAATAGTTAACATTCCACTTTCTCTTTAATGAGATTTTCTTCTATAATGTCTTCCAAGTAACTTCTACTTTCACTTGTTATTTTTCCTCTTTAGGGAAACCAATTATTCTGATACTGGCTTACTTATATTTCTTATTCCTTCCTAGTTCTTTTGTCCCCCTTAACTTCTTAATTTCTTTCTCTGTATACATTATAAATCATGCACTTTCTCATTTTATGTCAGTGTTCCAGATTTTTCCTCATTTAATAACTTCATTTATTTTATTTTGGCATATTAGTTTAATTTAATCCATAACCAAAATTTTCTATAGCAAATTAGAAAATGCCATTAAATAAGTTTCTTTTTTTTCTAATAACATTAATTTTTTATTATCTTTATTTATTAGCTAGAGACAGAAACCGAGAGGGCAGAGGGAGATAGCGAGGGAGAGATAAAGAGAGACACTTGCAGCATTGCTTTTTCACAGAGCTTTCCCTGTGCTGGTGGGGAGCAGGAGCTACAACCCAGGTCCTTGCACGATGTAACATGTGCACTCAATCAGGTGTACTACCACCCACCCCTAAATAAAGAGTTTCTAAAACTAGACACTAGTGACATCTAGGCTAAAAAGCTCATCAGAGGAGTGGGAAGTTCTCCAATACATTGAATACTTTTAGGGCTCACTGGGTCTTGTGACTTGCTTATTATTTAATATTGCTTTCCTGGTCTTCAATTGGCTGATTTTCTTTCTATTCCCCTCCCTCCCTCCTACCCTCCTTCTTTACCTGTTTGTGAAATTCCACTGCCCTTGGCTGACATTTTTATTTATTATTATTATTATTTTGCCTCCAGAGTTATTGCTGGGGCTTGGTGCCTGCACTATGAATCCACTGTTCCTGGAGGCTATTTTTTTTCCCACCTTTTGTTGCCCTTGTTTATCATTGTTGTTATTATTGTTACTGTTGTCATTGTTGTTGGATAGGACAGAGAGAAATGGAGAAAGGAGGGGAAGACAGAGAGGGGAGAGAAAGATAGACACCTGCAGACCTGCTTCACCACTTGTGAAGCAACCCCCATGCAAGTGGGGAGCCGGGATCCTTATGCCGGTCCTTGTGCTTGGCGCCATGTGCATTTAATCTGCTGTGCTACTGCCCGCCACCCCCCCCCCACCTTTTTTCTTTTAAATCTCAGACAGAAAGAGGAACAAACTATAGTGTGCTCCATGATTCACATTTTTTCCCCTTACTAATGTGTATGCTGTTCACTCCTATGAGGTGCTAGGGGCTCAGACCCAACTCTTTGTCCATGATAAATTGTATGTCTATTTGGGGGGCCAGCTCCTGTATCTCATCCTCTTTCTTTGATTTTACTAAAGTTAGTCTTTGAGCACTCTTTTCCTTTGTAAAGCATTTTTTTAAGTTCTATACTACAAAACTCTCCTGTTTTTTTTTTCTTGATATAAATATATTCAAGTGGATTACTTATCTGCTTTCCATGGTACTTCTAGTTCTTCCACATCTCTCTCCCTTTCTCTCTATTGTGTAGACACCATGCCTTTTCTACTTTACTTGCTCATGATTAACACAGGTTGTTCAATATGCTTTCTCTTTCTTCTGACATAAGATATGTGAATTCTCATTGGTCTCCTGCCCATTTTAGCTAAGCTCAGTTGTGTATCTCCCCTGGAACAGGAACGTGGTATTCCCACTCCTTCCCCGAGTCTGCATGACAGCAGTAAGAATGCTGAGGGGTAGCTGGAAACTCTCCATCTGGACCTGTCTGCAGTCTTGGCTAGAAGAATTAAGTTATGTTTTCACCTCTGTGACTTTGCTAAACAACACTGGACAGGCTCTAGGTGAATTGGGAATATATGTTTTGCCTCAAGGTAGCTGGTAATGAATGATGGCATCACTTTTTATATTTTCTTTGATGGAAAAGTGACGGGTCCTCTGATTCAGATAATTTTGTTTTCATTGAGATCTCCCATCCATTATTTCACACAGATAAGCCAAGGTGTTACTTATTTCTTTTAACCTACTGCCACTTGCTAGCCATTTTACAACCTCAAAGAGATTAATCTCTAGATTTTTTAAAGTTAATATGTGCTAAATGTGACCCTCTGGAAAGAATCCACAAAGTATATTATAGCTGCCAAGAGAAGCATGCAACTTCTAATATCTTGCTACCTTGCTCACAACTAATCCTAATGTTAAGTACAATTGAATTCCTCTCCTGGGGATATAGCCTAAGGAACCAAAGATACCCATCCAAAAAAGATCTGTGTATACCTATGTTCACAATAGCACCATTTGTAATAGCCAAAACTTGGAAACAACTCAGGTGTCCAACAACAACTGAGTGATTGAGAAAGTTGTGGTATATATACACAATGGAATACTACTCAGCTATTAAGAATGATGAATTTACCTTCTGCACCTCAGTTTGGATGGAGTTTGAAGGAATCTTGTTAAAGAAAATAAACCAGGTAGAGAAGGATGAATGTGAGATGATCTTACTTGTGGACAAAAGTTGAGAAATAAGAGAAAGGAGGAGCACAAAGTAGTTAAGACTGAGTTTGGTGTATTGCACGAAAGCAAAGGGCTCTGGATTGGTGTGTGGGGGGCTTTCCGGTCTGGTGCATGATGGTGGAGGAGGACCTAGGCTGGAAATGAGAGTATTTTGCAGTAAACAGAAATTTTATACATGTTCCAACAACTGTGTCCACTGTAAACCATTAAATCCTCAGCAAAAATATTTTTAAAGAATTGAAAATGAAACTATCAAAAAAGTACTGCTTTTTGCATTTCAATGCATTTTAAGACTTCACAAATATTTTTTTTAATTCACATCTATTACCCCAAAAGTTTACAAATGGCCATGTGTCCACACAATCTGTGTGACACTATAGATTAACAGAATTTTCAAGGTGTTTTATTTTTTTTCCATTATTTTTTCAATTGAATGTGTGAAATGTACCAGGGAAAATATCTTTCAGAGGTAATCTTTAAAGAAACTAGTGACTATCAAAGTCATTAGGAAGTAAAAGTTAATTAAATAAACTTAAATGTTTTAAGATAAGACTGCAAGTGGAAAGCAGTACATTTTTTTTTCTTTTATTTTTTTCTCCAGAACACTGCTCAGCTCTGGCTAATGGTCCTGTGGGTGATTGAAGCTGGAACCTTGTAGCCTCAGGCAGGACAGTCTCTTTGCATAACTATTATGTTCTCTCCCGAGGCTCAGATATTTTTTAGAAAATAAAATTTTCATTGGACACTTCAGTGCAAGGTCACTACTATTTTTTTTCATGTGCAAGGTCACTACTATTTTTTTCATGATACAAATAAAAATTAGCACTGATTATGAGATCAACTGATTAGATTCTTAAAGTCAGATAAATGAAGACAGTGAAATAAACCCACCCCATGCTTTTATTAATACACACAATTCCTAATGCTAGGCTTTCTGACTATATATCTAAAACAGCTTTTGAAACATTCATAAGCTATAAAATTTACTTTAAAAGTGTACAGTACAGTGACTTTTAGTTTAATCAGAAAGTTGTATAATCATTACTACCTCACTCTAGGATAATTTCTTTACTCTAAAAGAAAACCACTGGTTGGTCACTGCCAATCTTTCCTAACTTGCAGTCCCTGTCAACCACTAATATACAGTCTGTCTCTACAGATTTGTTTACTTTGGACATTTTCTAGAAATGGACTCATACAATATGTGGTCTGTATTTTTTCATCCAGCAAGTGTCTTCAAGGCTCATCTTACTGTGATATTCCCATGCTTCATTCTTCTTTGTGCTGAATAATATTCTGTTATGTGGATCTACCCCTTTTTGTTTCTCTATTCATTATTGGATGAACAGTTGTATTGTTTCCACTCTTGAAAATGTTTCTTCAAAAAACAGAAGCCAGACCTTCCATCCTCTGCAACCCACAATGACCCTGGATCCATACTCCCAGAGAGATAGAGAATGGGAAGGCTATCAGGGGAGGGGATGGGATATGGAGATCGGGTTATGGGAATTGTGCAGAATTGTACCCCTCTTAGTCTATGGTTTTGTTAATGTCTCCTTTCTTAAATAAAAAAAAAAAGGAAAAAAATGCTTTTATTTTAACGAAGTCCAATTTACCTAGGCTTTGTTGCTTGTGCTTTCAAAATCAAGATCTCTTTTTTTATTTTCTATTTTTTTAAATCTGTTATTGGATAGAAACAGAGAGAAATTGAGAAGGGAGAGATAGAGAGGAAGAGAGACAGAGAGACGCCTGCAAACCTGCTTCACCACCTGTGAAGTGACTGCCCTGCAGGTGGGGAGGCGGGGGCTCAAACTGGGATCCTCATCGGTCCTTGAGCTTTGCGCCACATGTGCTTAACCCGCTGCATTACTGCCCAACTCCCTCAAAATCAAGATCTCTTGAAACTATCTTTTTCTGCATTTTTTTTGGTGTGCTCAAAGAAATTATAAGGATTTACAAGATATTAATATTCAACATCAAAAGATAATTGAAAGAAAATTCCAAATAAGAACCTTCAAATCTTTATCTCCATCTCTGATCTCCAAATAGTTATCCAAATGCTTTCTACATAACGACTTAGCTCCAATTCTTTCTTGCCTAGCTAGAAAGGGTTTAGAAGTTCTCCCAGTCAAAACAAATAAATATATGCCTTAATGTTCTGCTTCTGCAAAAATGAGGACCAAGAAAAAAATAATATTTTTCATAGTTGCCACATAAAATTAATACTGGATTTGTGAAATTTGGCATTAAGTACTTAAGAAATGCACTGGCCTACTTTGAATGTCATTATAAGAATTGCTGAATTTCAACTTCTCAGATAGGAGGATAATGTTGCAAACTAAAAATTTGACTACTGCTACTACAATACTATTTCTACCATTCATTTCTCCTGCTACTCTATCTTTTGCCTATTGATGGTTATGGTCTTATGGATGAAGAAATGCAATTAATGAGACTGTATCAGAATCGAATTCTAGGAAATGTCATCTACCCCATGGACGGTACAAGTTTAGGAAGGTACCATTCCCACTGTATTCCATACAACTTGCCCAATTGCATAAAAGACTTTCAATTTTTTTAAATTTGCTTTCAAATGTATGTGGTATGATTAAAAATATGCATTTAAGAACTCAGTCTGTTAAATGTCTTTGCCTCCAATATTCTGTGGAATTATTTAAGCAGCAAAGTATACTGAATTTGGGTTCCTACATGTGTAAAACAAAAGTTCAATGACTGGTCACAGAGTCTTATTCAGACCAGTCACAGGCTAATTATATGCTATTGGTCATTTTCTTATTTACTGTGAGATACAGTGTTCTCACCTACAATATAGAAATGATAGACTCACAATCTATTAAGAAGGTTTGTAAAAGTAACATAGGGTAAGGAAGGTCCTGGCAAACTGTGCATTTAATTAACAGCAATTCTGATGTGAAAATAATGCATCCTAAAAGCTTTAGACATCTGCATTGTACACCATGGTAGCTACCAAAAAAATGTGTTTACAAATTAAATGAAATTAAATACTCTTTAAAATTCAAGGCTCAGGGACTGGGTGGGTACTGGGGGCGGGGACTGCATCCACTTGAAAACAGATATTACCATGCAGAACGACCCAGTAGTCTTGACCTCTATGCGGTTAAGCTTTATGAGCAATGAAGCTATGCTGCAGGTGTCTCTCTCTCTCTCCCTTCCTGCTCCATTTCTCTCTGCCTTTATAAAAATAAAAAAGTTCAAGGCTCAGACTTCAACAGTTATATGTGCAGCTATCTATTGAACAGCAAAAACATTTTATAAGGGCTATCATCAAAGGAAGTTTAATTTGGCAGTGATGCAATGAAAGTAGTGATAGACTTACATATGAAATAAAAATTCAGAAGCCTATATTTTACCACTGGCTATATAACTTTAGTGGAGGGATTTTCTCTCAGTGTGTCACAATTTACTTGAAGGTAATATGGAAAGCTGCCTTTACAGAAATGTTGCGAGGCTCAGATGCATTAGAATAACGTTATTCTTGCCTTCTCATCTTCTTCCCAGGACCCCAAGATTAAACAAGGCACAACACAGCCATGAGGAGGGACCACTTTGAGGACGACTCATTAGTACAGTTCTTTGGGACTTTGATATTCATAGCCATGATTTGATATTATTCCAACACACCTGTAAGTAGTTAAAAGAGCGTATGTTCAAAAGTGTACCAAGTTATCCACAGGCATTTCTTGTAGTGATGAAGACACAAATTAGCATAATGGAATACATTTTCATTGGCAAATGGCCTTTTGTAGACCAGTAAATTCTCACAAGATTTAAAATGGAAAGATCAAGATCAATATTTCCCACTTCTTCATTTGTTTCACTTTAATTTCTAAAAGCTGCCTTTTCCAGATTTGGAAAGAAAAATCTCTTGCTGTCATTTTGGGTAATGTTGTACTTATTACTTATCAAAAGAAGGGGTTGATACACCTTTTCTATAAAGGGCCACAAGGTCTTTATCAAAGTATTTAACACTACTGCTCGATCATGAAGTTACCACAGAAAAAGTTGTAAATTAATGAATATAGCTATGTACCAATAAAATTTAATTTACTGAAATTGCTTTTCAGGTCTTAGTTTATTAACTCCATATCTTAAGGATATGTCAAAACATGCCCATCCCTACTTTTTAAAAAACCACTATTAATTTTATTATTTTAATTTTTGAGTACATATCCTGCAAACAGTCACAGGCTTTTAAATGTTTAATTTAGAGATGCCAACACATTTTTTTCATCTCATTTTTATTAAGGTCTTGAATAAAAAGCAATATAATTCCTGAAGATGATAGTATTTTCCCCTCAGACAGCAAATTGAAAGGGATGGACATAGCATATAAATTGTAAAAGAACTAATTAAAAATGATTCACAGATGTAGTCAAGTCATTTAAAGTTTCCTGGCTATTTTACTAATTCATGAACTGAAGTACAGTTTAAATAGAAAATCTAAATTGAGCTAAGTGCCTCAAAGTCATAATTTCTTATGTGGACATTACTGTTTAAGATATACTAAGGTCAAACATTTAGATGACTCACATAACATCTATACAAAAATACCTGCTAGGGTATGCTCATAAAACATGGCAGAACAGACAGCCACAGGCAAGAATCCCTTCACATACAATCCCAAATATATATTTCCATCTATATTTTTAGAAATTTTTACTAGTTATTTAAAATTTCCATAAAATTATATATTTCATATCATTCATATGATCTTATCATGGGAGGAAATCTGTTCTATCACCAGATGTCAAAACCCCCAGTGCTGGCAGAATAACTGAGGGAGGTCAGAACTACAGCCACTGTCCTGGTAAAGCAGAGAACTATGTAATCAGAACAGCATGAATGACCAAGCATCGGGTAGGGTCAGGAATTTGAGAGCACACAAATCTCCAGGACTCCAATGGGATATCTTCATTAAGGAGGGAAGGAAATACCATGTAGCTGCCTGAAATTGGGCCCTATAATTACACTCTGAAACCCAGCAATTTTAACTGACATAAAATGACATATGAGATCTACACATAAACTTAAACTGAAAGACAGAGGGTAGTGAGAACAAATAACAGAAAAAGTCAGGAAATGCTATATTCATACCAGAGAAACTAAACTTTCAACTAAAAATGATGAGACAAAGATGAATATTACACACGGATCAAATGAATAATCTAAGCATCAGATGAAACTGTCATTAATATCAGTGTGCTGAAAGAGTAAACCCAAATAAACAGAAACACCCACCCACACACACACATCTTATTTACAGGGAGAAAGCAAGACATAGACAATAATACAGTAAGAGTGGTGTTATCAATATAACATTTACAGAAATGGCCAGATCATAAACATACTTAACAAGAAAATAATGGCTTTAAATGAAGTAATTGATCAAATGTACTTTGTGTACACAGACACGTCATCCCCAAAGAAATGAATATTCATTATTTTTAAGTACATGAGATAATATTTTGGGCATATGATATGCTGGTATATAAAACATGCTTCAAGGGCCTGTTGGGTGGTGTGCCTGGTTAAGTGTACATAACACTGAGTGCAAAGACCTGGGTTTGAGTCCCTGTTCCCCACCTGCAGTGGTGATGCTTTACAAGTCGTGAAACAGGTTTGCAGGTTGCTGTCTTTCTTTCTCCCTCTCTATCTCACCACTCCTCTCAATTGCCCTGTCTTGTAATAAAAAAGCAAAAAGTTAAAAGGAAAAAAATGGCCACTAAAATTTTTCATGCAGGTGCAGCAATGTCTGGTGGCAATAAAAAAAAAATTCAGTCAATACATGAAGATCAAAATCACATTCAACAACTTTTCTGACCATATGTTATAAAGCTAGAAATCTATTACCAAAAGAAAATGGGAAATAGCTCAAATATGTGAAAACTAAACAACAACAAACACACTTCTGATAGATTAGTGGAATAGAGTCCAGAAATAACCCTTATTTATAAAGATATTTAATTTACTACAAAGAAGCCACCATCATAAATGGAGTAAATCTCTTCAACAAATGGTCTGGGGAAACCAGACAGTCAGATACAAATAAACAGATAAGTAAAACTAGATCGCTATGTACTGTACTGCCATACACTCCTGGGTCTCTAACTCAGAAACTCACTTTAAGGGCAAGGAGAAAAACAAAATAAAAGAAACAGCACTAGACTAAATTAAAACTTTTTTTTTTCTCCAGGATTATGACTGGGGCTCGGTGCCTGCACTACGAATCCACTGCTAATGGAAGCTATTTTTTCCCCCTTTCGTTGCCCTTGTTGTTTATTGTTGTTATTATTGTTATTGGTGTCACTGTTGCTGGATAGGACAGACAGAAATCAAGAGAGCAGAAGAAAAACAAAGGGGGAGAGAAAGATAGACACTTGCAGACCTGCTTCACCACTTGTGAAGCTACGCCCCTGAAAGTGGGGAGCAGAGGGCTTGAACCAAGATCCTTACTGCGCTTTGTGCCACCTGCAGTTAACCCACTACACTACCGCCCAGCCCCCAATTAAAACTTCTTTATACAACTAAACAAAGTAGCACAAAAACCAGTAATACAAGATAGGAATCAGAAGAAGATACTTGCACATCAGCTATGTAACAGAGAGCTAATATCCAAGGATATATATATACAACTAACCCAAATAATCCAACCAAAAATGGATAGAAAATCTGAATAAATTACTTCTTCCAAGAAGATATATAGTTGATCCTGAGCACATAAAAAGGGCTCAATTTCATTGATTATTTGAGAAATGGAAATGAAGACCACTATGAAGTATCTACCACTTCTTGCCAGTGAGAATACCCTGCATTGAAATGACTGGAAACAACAAATGTTAATGAGGTTGTAAGGAAAAAGGAACTCTTTTATACTGCTGGTGGGAATGTAAATTGGTAGCTTCTACGGAGAATTGTACAGAAATTCTTTTAAAGTCTGAACGTGAATATTTACTAGAGATTTATCTGAAAGATATTAAACACTAATTAGAAAGGTTCTTTTAAAACCTTTGTTTCCATAGGAGTGATTTATAATTACCAAATCATGAAATTTATAATAAATGAATCATTAAATCACTAGGTGATTGGGTAAAGTTGTGAGATTCTACTTAGGTATTAACAAAAATAAAACTGTATATCTTTTTGGTGGATGGAGCTTCAGGTGATTAAGATAAGTGTAATAAGTCAAGAAAGGAAATAAAATTACCTGATGGTTTCACTCATATGTGGAATATAATTAACCAAAGCAAATGAACTAGCAAAACATAGCTTATTAGAGCACCAACATTTCTTACAGGATTACTCTTTCTCTTGCTTACTTTTACCCCTACTACTTTAGTTAGTGACTGTCTTCTCTTCAAGCCAACAAGTAGGTATTTAACTTGCATGGTACACACAGAGCTGTGTAAACTCCAGGCCAAAGTACTAGTTGGAAGGTAGATTATTGACAAAAATTTTAATCCTTTCAATTTGGAGTTGTTTCTTGGGATTACCAGGAAATTTCTTTTATCCTACTCTCTCGCTTTCTTACCCTCCCTTTCCCTGAGAGATGCTAACCTAAAACATATGTTCCTGGGGTGGTCAGTATTGTGTCACCACAGAAAGATGAACTGTCTGAAAAATTTAAACGAACACTGTATCAAGCTGCTCCAGTATGTGGAGTTCAAGCGTTGAGGCTTTGGATGAAGCCTTACATGTAACCAGATATTTCTTTTATATTTAGTAGAGCAAAGCTTTTCTCTATTTACTTATTTATTTTTTACTTAAGACTGAGTTGGATCTTTGTCACAACAAAAGAATATGGACAAAGAGGTTAATCAACTCAAAGAAGGGTATGTTGATAAGTGGAACAGCCATCTTTAATTTTTTTTACATTAATTTTAGGATACTGACATGGCAAGATTAGAAAGCTAATAAAAATACTAAATGCAAAGCAGTTTCAGAAAAAAGTATGTACAGCTGTCCCTGGGTATTGATACATTCCAGTATTCCTGGGGAGAGCAAAATCCAGGGGTAATCAAATTCCTGTGTTGTGGAGATATCATATAGAAATAGGTACATCCTTCCATATACTTAAGCCATTTTTAGATTACTTCTTATACTTAGTGTAACGTAACATCTATGTGAACTTACTGTACATTATTGTTTGGGGTATAATAATAAGATATTAAAAAAAGCCTTTACAAGTTCAATAAAGATGCAATCATGATTAGCTTAGTAGTACATAATTTTTATCCTGTTGGCTGAATCCCCAGATAAGGAACATGCAGATATGGAGGGACAACTATATTACTGTGCAAGTAACTAGATACTAAATATCATGTGCAGAGAGTCACCTCCTTTTACGAATATTCTTTCTTAGTACAGAGACAAGTTTAAAAATTCTAGCGAGGTTGTGGCACACCTAAGTGGACATGTTACAATGTGTAAAGACATGGGTTCGAGACCCCAGTCCTACAGGAGGGAAGCTTCATTACACTGAAGTATGAATATCTGCATATAAATATGCAAATCTAGCTAGTACTGTATGCCTACTGTGTGCCTAGGTTATATGGAAAGGCCATCCTATAACCATGTTATTATTAGCAGAAATATCTCCAAGAGACATATAACTGTAGTACAGATAACATAAAGACTTAAGGGGGGGGGGTAGATAGCATAATGGTTATGCAGAGACTCATGCCTGAGGCTCCAAAGTCCCAGTTTCAATCCCCCACACCACCATAAGCCAGAGCTGATTGGTGCTCTGGTAAAAAATAAATAAAATAAAATAAAATAAAATAAAAGATTTAAAGGAGATGGTATTCATCTGCATTATAGGCTGCATTAGACTAAGTAATACAAAGATGACTTCGTATCTACCACTAACACAAGCTGTTCTCTATTCTAATCTGTGCCATCAGTATAAATAGCTGGGTCTACACATGTATCAATGAGTCATTCCATAAATATTTATGGAAACTATACTACACTTAGCACCAGATATGACATGAGCATCATAAATGTAAATGCTTGCTAACACAAGTGGTAAACTAACTACTTAATTGAAAATAAAGGGATATTTTCTCATTAATAGCCCTCTTGTAAAATAATCACATGAATGATTAAATTTCCTTAACACCTCTTTCAAGCTAGAATCAATATCCAAATTGATATAGAATCATCAATGAGTACAGAAATGTGAACAACAGCAATTCCAAAACAGCAAAAAAAAAAAAAAAAAAAAAGCCCACGTGATGACTGAGACTTGTCTAAGATATGAATTATTTCTTTGGCCAAAATAGTCTATTAAAAAAACAAAGCACAGCCCAAATAGATATGAATATTTTTCATTCATTACATAACAATTATAGGAGATAACACTGATTTATCAGTGGTTTAATTCTCCATGACAAATTAAGACCTCTAATACAATAACACAATGATAAAGATCTATAAAGTAATGAGCTTTTAATCTTTGACCAAATGAGAAATTTATGAGAACAGTGTAAAATTGTAAAACATAAAACTAAAAAAATAAATAAATACCAAAAAAAAACCCCAAAAAACAAAAAACCACCCCTGTGGAGTACTGGCAGTAGTGTAGCGGGTTAAGCACACATGGCACAAAGCCCAAGGACCACATAAGGAACCCGGTTTGAGCCCTGGCTCCACATCTGCAAGGGGGTCTCTTCACAAACGGTGAAGCAGATCTCCAGGTGTCTTTTTTTTTTTATTTTTAATTTTATTTATAAAAAGGAAACACTGACAAAATCATAGGATGAAGAGGGGTACAACTCCACACAATTCCCACCACCAGAACTCCGTATCCCATCCCCTCCCCTGATAGCTTTCCTATTCTTTATCCCTGTGGGAGTGTGGACCCCAAGTCATTGTGGGATGCAGAAGGTGGAAGGTCTGGCTTCTGTAATTGCTTCCCTGCTGAACATGGGTGTTCACAGGTTGATCCATACTCCCAGCCTGCCTCTCTCTTTCCCTAGTGGGGTGGGGTTCTGGGGAATTGGGAGTTCCAGGACACATTGGTGGGGTTGTCTGTTCAGGGATGTTTGGTTTGCATCATGCTAGCATCTGGAACCTGGTGGAATGCAGGTGACTATCTTTCTCTCCCCATCATCCCCATCTCTCTCAATTTTTCTCTGTCCTATCCAATGACGACGACAGTAATAACAACAATAGACAACAAAAAGGAAAAAACAGCCTCCAGGAGCAGTGGATTCATAGTGCAGGCACCGAGCCCCAGCAATAACCTTCTAGACAAAACCAAAAAACAAAACAAAGAAACACCCCTGTGATCTGCTGCACACGTGCACTTTGAGAAAAACTGCTGACACTATTAATGGAACCTCAACACGTGGGAGGAATTTGTGTCTGTGTGTTTTCTTTGGTGTTCTATGTAGACTTAAGTACATAGTCTTCTTCCAAGTGATGGATTAAGTCAGTGGAGCAAATACCTTAAATGTAATATTTTAAATTGCAAAACCTAAAGCATACAAAAACCAATTTCTGTGATGGTCCAAGATGATATATATTTAAAATGTAGCAATGGTGCAATTTAGCTCAAATTAATTTTTAAATCACTTTATTGAGAAAATTTTGATTCACAAGTCTGTTCTGTCACATTTTAACAGAAGAGATGTTAGCACACCCAATCCACAACCAAGTAGTCATGTTCCTCCAACATAGGGTACTTGGTCTCCAATCATGTTCTAGTTTCCATCCCTTTGAGTTTTTTAATCTGCTGCAAGAGACCACAGTTTATTAATAATTCATTCTGTATTTTCTCTCACCATGTTTCACAAATCTCACCTATCAGTGAGATCATCCAGTATTTGGCCTTCTGGTTTATTTCACTTAACATGATGCCCTCTGCTTCCATTTAGTTAAAATATTACAGTTGGGCGCTATTCCATTGCGTATTTATGCCACACCTTCCTAAACCACTCTTGTGTCTGGAAACATCTGGGTTGCTTTTAAATCTTAGATACTATAAAACATGCTGCAAATGAGCATAGACATACATCTCTTTGGATAGGTGTTTTGGATAGATAGGTTCTTTGGATAGAGAGCTAGGAGAGGAACTGTCATGTCATATAGTAGATCCATTTGTCATATTATGAGGAATCTCCAGATTGTTTCACATAGAGGCTGGACCAATTTATATTCCCATCAACAGTGTAAAAGAGTTCATTTTCAACACATTTTTGTCACAACTTGTCCCTTTCCTTTTTGATGTACGGCACTATCACAGAGGAGGTGGTATCCATTGTGGTCTTGACTTGCATTTCTCTGGTAATTAGTGCTTAAGTCACATTTTAGTTTTTGAGATGAGTGAGACACTTACCTGGCTTTCTAGATGATTATTTGAGTAATGAAATTGACTAAAATGAAAAAAAAAAGCACAGATCTTAAAGTTTATAAAAACAATTTTTATTTAAATTCATATACAAATAAAAATTTGATTTAAAAAAACTAATTCAAAATTTTCCCCATTACAAAAATTAAACTCATGAAAAAAGGTAAATCTTTTTCAATTGCATTTTCCCAGCTGGTAGATTTTTGAGCAGAAAAGAGAAGGGACAGAAGAAATAACAATTCACGGCATAATTTGATCTTCAGTGTTGTCTCATCTTAAAATTACTTAGTCGTAGGGATGCATATAAGTATTATTATTCTTCATCTTGACATAAAAACAGTCTTCTATTGTTTTTCCTGACTGATCAAAGTTTGATTGTTTTTTTTTTTCTTTTACTTTATGATGCTGTGAAAGCAATACACTTCAAAATATGAATCTTCATCTTTTTCTGGATGGTAAGATTCTCTGTGTTGGTCAGTGGCAATGAACAAAAGTACCCAGTCAACCACAGGGTCACAAGGGCCAACAATAGACGACAGTCTACAATGCACTGGGACATTATCATTTCTTAATAATACATTAAAAGGAGTAGCCAATATGTATGGTGTACATGTAGTATCCAGAAAGTATATTTTCAACCTAAATGGGTTTGTGAGACATAACCCCATCAAAAACTGAGAAAGATTTGTATTTCAAAATGACAAATAAGACTTCCGTTTTATGATGAGGTAAGCAGGATGGTATATAGTAAGGCAAATGGTAGAATACATATATGAGATATTAATATATATCCTCCTTTGTAAAAATACATTTGGAATGTTCATGGGTTTTCCAAATGTTCTAGAATCAGAAAATTATAACAACTGCTACATTTGTAATATACATTTGAATGTCTTAGCTGTACTATTTTGATAGTTGGTCTGTTGAATGTAATCTAGTCTGAGTTGGTTATTTTTGTTTATTTATTTTCTTTATCCTGTGGCTTTTATTTTGTTATATAGGTCTGAGTGTCCACTAAAAAGCATTATAAGTACATGAGGGCTTGATCTCAAATTCTCTAAATAGGCACATTATCTGAGCATGTAGACTGTTCCTCAAAGTTGGCAATAACGCCTATAAGACAGCAACAGCAAAGAACATAGGTGAAATCAGATTATTTAGACTGTCAGAAATCTTACTGAAGAACATACTGATTTAAGATGTTTTTCATGTAGTGATTCTTCCCCTCCCTAACTTTCTCCCAGTAGACAGGTGGCAGCCATTTCTACTTCACAGTGATGTAAGAATCAGCACCTCTCCCCACATTTTTTTTTTTAATATATAGAGAAATGGACTTCTTCCTCTAAAAGATCAGGACAATGACATCACTTCTTAGTTACACTGGCCACAACCTTCTTGGCTGCATCTTCTAGATCAATGGCTGAAGTAATAGGAAGTCCGCTGTTGTTGAGAATATTCTGTGCTTCATGGACATTGGTTCCTGGAAGGGGAATATGACAGTCATTGAAATAAAACTAGGTTACCAGTTTTGAACAATCTGAAATGATGAGATGGTGGGTTTTGCACAGTTTAATTACAACAGTTTCAGCGTTTTTTTGTGATCCAGATCTGGCTATCTAAAAATAGCCCAATGACAATTTTCTTTCGTTTCTCACCTGAAATTCCTGGCATTATATGGTAACTATATTATCAATGGCATTTAATAAATGGAATCAGGGGTCAGGAGCCAGCTCAACCTATAGATAACACCTTACCATGTGTGAGGCCCTGGGTTCAAGCCCTGGCATCATGGGCAACTCCATGAATGGTGGAATGGAGCTGATGTGTCTCTGACTCTCTCTCTTCCTCTAAGTAGAAAAAATAAGAAATTGGGCCCAGTAGGCCACTCAAGGGCATCACACATTCATGAGGTTCGGAGTTCATTATTAGGCATAATATAAAAAATTAAAAATAGGGGGTCGGGCGGTGGTGTAGTGGGTTAAGTGCATGTGGCGCAAAGCGCAGGGACTGGTGTAAGGATCCCGGTTCGAGCCCCTGGCTCCCCATCTGCAGGGGAGTCACTTCACAGGTGGTGAAGCAGGTTTGCAGGTGTCTATCTTTCTCCCCCTCTCTGTCTTCCCCTCCTCTCCATTTCTCTCTGTCCTATCCAACAACAAACAACATCAACAATAGCAATAATAATAACCATGAGGCTACAACAACAAGGGCAACAAAAAGGGGGAAAAATGGCCTCCAGGAGCGCATGGTGCTGGCACCAAGCCCAGCAATAACCCTGGAGGAAAAAAATAATAATAAAAATAAAAAATGGAATTCCCATCCTGATTTCCCTGGGCAGACCATCTCATCAGTGTGCCCAGAGCTCACCACTGCAGAGTCCTACCCCACTAGGGAAAAACAGAAACAGGCTAGAGGTATGGATCAACCTGCCAATGCCCACACTGAAGCAATTAGAGAAGCCAGAACTCCCACTTTCTGCACTACAAAAATAATTTTGATCCATACTCCCAGAGAGAGAAATGTTAGCAGAAGATGAATATAGAGCTCTGAACTCCACCCAAACCCACCAGGACCCTGAGAGAAAAGAGGAAAAAAGAAAGGGCATTCTGAAGTAGTAATAGGTGTAGGTATAACTTAGAAAGGAAGAGCATACTCATTTACTCACTTAGGTTTTATATGAATAGAAAAGAACCAGCGCCTGGACAGTGGCACACCTGCTTAAGCATACACATTACCACATGCAAAGGCTAGGGTTTGGACCCTCATGCCCCATCTGCAGGGGAGAAACTTCACAAGTGGTGAAGCAAGTACTGCAGGTGTCTCTCCCTCATTAACCCCCCTTCTACCTCAAAATTCACTGTCTTATCAAATAATGAAGGGGGGGCGGGAATGGCTGCTAGGAGCAGTGGATTCATTGACACACACACACACACACACACACACACACACACACACACACACACACACACCCCTTCCAGTATTTCAGCATTGGAGGAGCTAATATTACTTTTACATATCACTTTGCAAATGAGATAAGCAACTTTTAAAATGTTCCTTAAATAGTGGCAAGATAGATCAAGTGAGTAGTGTGTCTGCTTTCTCTTGCATATGACCTGGGTTTGAGTCCAGATCCCCACTGCACTGGGGGAAGATTTAGTGATTGTAGTGTGTCTCTCTCTTTTTATTAAAGAGGCATAAGTTAAAAAAAAAAAATGGAAGAAGGAGAAGAGAAAGAGAGATTCCTGCAGCAGCACTACTCCACCACTCATGAAACTTCCCCCTTCCTGGTGGGGGCCAAAAGGTTCCCGTGCATGGCAACTTGTGTGCTCTACCAAGTGTGTCATCGCCCACCCCCTTGTCTATTTTTCTACCTGAAAGAGTCAACCTGGAGCAGTGAAGCATAGTGATAAAAACTTTTAAAAATTCTCAAATTCTACTATTCTACTTCATGCTATTTGCTACTATCACCCCTTGAATGTAGTAAAATTCTCTGGTCAGTAAGAAAACAGAAAAAGTAAGGAGTCGGGCGGTATTGCAGCAGGTTAAGCACAGGTGGCGCAAAGTGCAAGGACTGGTGTCAGGATCCCAGTTCTAGCCCCCGGCTCCCCACCTGCAGGGAAGTCACTTCACAGGTGGTGAAGCAGATCTGCAGGTGTCTATCTTTCTCTCCCCGTCTCTGTCTTCCCCTTCCTCTCTCCATTTCTCTCTGTCCTATCTAACAATGACAACAACAATAATGACAAAAATAAAGCAACAAGGGCAACAAAAGGGAAAATAAATAAATATTAAAAAAACTTTAAAGAAAAAAATAAAACAGCAAAAGTAGGGAGTTGGGTGATATTGCAGCAGGTTAAGCGCAAGGACACGCTTAAGGATCCCGGTTCTAGCCCCTGGCTCCCCACCTGCAGGGGAGTCACTTCACAGGCAGTGAAGCAGGTCTGCAGGTGTCTTTATCTCCCCCTCTCTGTCTTCCCCATCTCGCTCCATTTCTCTCTGTTCTATCCAACAATGACGACATCAATAACAACAACAATAAAAAGTAAGGGCAACAAAAGGGAATAAATAAATATTTTAAAAAACACAGCAAAAGTGAAAGAATGTCAATTGTTTCTAAGAATAACTTATGGGTATGACTTCTGTCTTGCTTTCTCTGGTGGGTGAAAATAAGCTGTGCTCTGTGAACTGTCCTAGGGAGTAGCCTAGGGGCCATGGGAATCAGGCAACCTCGTTTCACATCCAACAGCCAAAGAACTGACTATTGTGAGCCAGATGCAAACTGGAGGACACAATTTAGATAAACTGAATTCCCCAGCACAGAAACTAAGATAACCAAGGATCCCTGTGCTGAAGTGCTAACTTTCAGAGCAATTACTATACACGGGCACTTAATATAAATGGAAAGACTCATTATTTCATTAATACAACCTCTGTGTGCATTTGGTTCATTTGGTTAAAAAGGTTCAGCCAAGGTTGCAAAAGGTAAAAAGTAGGACAGAGGTTTAGGCTGTGGCAGGTGTTAGATCTCAGGCTGAAGAAATTCAGACATTAATCTGCAGGCCTGCAGGGCTTTTATGAAGTAATGGCACGGTATAAAACAAGAGCCCCTTCTGATGCACAAGTGAATCAATCTTTGGACCAAAAGGTGAATGAATACTAAATGTGTAAATTTTTATCTCCTTCACTGGGGACATGGACTAGAATTCTCTCCACAACTGTCCTTCAATCTGCCAGGCGAAAAGTCTGAGTTAATCCAAAGGCTCTTTATCCACTTCCCTTTTGTCTTCTGAATGTCCTCCAGCCTCAACAGTGTCTCATGCATCACTCCAAGAGGCAGACCCATCTGCCTGAATATTCCGCATCTTCTGACTCTAGTTTTTTTTTTTCTCTCACTGTGAGGCTGCCTATTAGGGGTACAGATCTTACTAATACCTGTCAAGCTTTTGGTATAACTGGTTGACTAGGAATTTTCAGCATCAGTAGGAGTTATAATGACAGAAGCAGAAACATGTAGTAGTATCACATATTGTTCTGGCCTCCTACTACCTTAGTGGCTCCTCAGTAGCAAGCCTGAGGTAAATACTGTTATTATTTCCCTTGTAAAAACAAGAGAACTGAGGTATAAATAAGTCAAAGACCAAGTCTAGATAGCATAGTAGTGAAATGAAATATTCAACATCTCACTGGTGTAAATGGTTTCTGAAACTAACACCTAAAACATTCACCCTAAGCCCTGGTTGGCTCCTGGTGAATTTGTAAATGTATGACTACATAACAATGCTGATAAGGATACAAGAAAATAGCAATGCTTCTGTGGCTTACAGAGTCCTCCCACATTATTTTACTGACCCTCACAATGACCCTGTGAGTCAGGTGATCATAATTCATCTCTCCTGTCTCTTTTGCCAAGAGCACTGACTGAGACTTAGTTACTGGCATGAATCAGTCTCAAAATCTTTTGCTTTTTCTGGACTATTTTGACTTTCTGGTGACTCCAATTTGACATTTAAAATTTGATGCACTTTCCATGTTTGAGATCATTTGAACCTCAACGATGCTATTTACTATTTAAAAGTAAGCACCAGGTGGAAGTAGGGCATTTCTCTTTCTAACCTTCCTTCCCTGGCCACTGTACCATACCTAATGTCCTCTGCTCTAGGAGGGACCCATGGTGTTCTCCAACCCTGACTATTCCCAGACACTGATCTTACCAGCTCTGAGGTATAATATAGACAATGGTCATTAAGACCCAACCAGCTATCACCATGCAGGCAAGAGAAAGGCAGTGCAAGTCTAGAGACATATACAGAGAGTAGTGGAGTCAAACAGACAAGTGGTAGAGTAACGCTTCTAGAGTCTGACACAAACTCGGAGCCTTTCTCCCATTGCTCTAGCCTTACTGGGTTTCCTATCCCTTTTGAGAAGTGTTTATTCCATTTTACTTGAGTTTCCTACCATGTATTGTGGAAGAAATAAGCTCCCCCTCCTTTTTTTTTTTAAAGGTAAGTTAAATGGGTCACCTCCCTTGTACCAAACAGCCTAACTAAATCAGTAGCACCAGCTATTCCCAAGAGAGGGAACTTAATGAAATGGAAATCTACAAACGCGGAGAGAGAGACAGAGAGAGAGAGAGAGAGAGAGAATGAGAAAGAAAACAAAGGGGGAGGAGGGGGGAAAAATCAATAATGCAGAGTGGGCCACTTGAAGGTGGGACACTAGGTTGGGTACACACATTAGAGTGCACCAGGACCTGTGTTCAATCCCCCACTTCCTTCCTGATGCAGGGGGAAAGCTTCAGGAGTGGTGAAGCAGGGTTGCAGGTCTCTTTGTCTCCCTCTCTATCCCTTTCACTCTAAATTTCTCTGTCCTATTAAGTAAATAAATAAAGTTTAAAAAGATATTAAAAAAAAAAAAAAGAACAACCCAGAAAGGGACAGACACACAGAATGATAGAGGCAAATAGCCACATAGGAGTGGGAGGAGTGAGCTTGATGATTCTCTTCCATACCAGTTCCATCTTTGACTCAGTCCCTCCAGGGAGCACCTTCACTTGGTTCTCCTTGGATGACAAAACTGTCACCAGGTAAGGAGACTCAAAGCAAGGTAGGTCCTGCTGCCCACTGACTCTAATCGCTTCTCCTTCTTGTTAAAGAGAATAGCTAGAGGGAGAAGTGGGAACACAAAGAAGAGGGCTAGAAAGGAGAATAGCAGCTATTGGAAAATCAGGTCACTGGAAATGAAAAGGAGGCAGTAGGAAGCACTGGACCAATGCCTGCTAGCTTGTGGATGCCTCTAACAATATCCTTCAGGGGCAGTTTCTTCCTGTTTTACCGAATCAGTTGCCATCTACTCTTCCCCGTCTTCTTCCCTGTCTTTACTACTAAATGGAAGCCATCACAGCTGCTTTAAACTCTGACACAGAGTTAGAGTTCCAAAGAGAGTATTTATAGGGGTGTGCCCAATTACTAAGGAAATTGATTTCTTCCTCACATTTGAATAGTGTTCCTGACATGTTCTGATATTTATTAAATGATGCATTGCTTCTTAATGAAGCTGCAGGACCACACTTGTAATAACCACCTGTACAGATAACTGTTCAACTCATGCTGGTTGAACTACAGGCACTTTTTAATATCTGCTTGTTGACAGTCAATCAGCTCAATGCTGTTAGATATAACAGTGGCCCCAAATGGAGCCACTTCTGCTAGCTCCACATACATAAGCTAAGACTTAACTACAGCCTGAATCCTCCCAGAAATATTATTTTGAGCTGGTCAGTCAAGAAGTTGAAACACAAGATCAGAAAAGAAAACACAAGTAGAACCTGAACTGGAATTGGCATACTGCACCAAAGTAATCGGGTGGGTGGGTGGCTGGGGAAAATACAGATCCAAGAAGGATGACAGAGGACCTAGTGGGAGTTGTACTGTTATATGGAAAGCTGGGAAATGTTATGGATGTACGAACTATTGTATTTACTGTCCAATGTAAAACATTAATTCCCCAATAAAGAGATAAAAAAAACACCCACACATAACATATTTAAATATAATTTTAATATGATGCACATTTAGGTTAGTTCTCAACTCAACACATTAGATGTTGAGTAGGACTGGAAGACTGAAGAATGAAAGTAAGTTATATGCTGGAGGAAAATTGATAAAATGAGCATAATGTTTAAATATAGCCTTTCTGAGACACTGCTAATAGGTTAAGACTATTGTCACAATAATTAGAGATAATGCCACTGTCAGGAAAGTAAACGCAAATCAGTAAGAATCTAAATGGTGCACCTGAAGAAGATGTGTCCTGATATTGGGGCAACTTGGAATGTTCCTACTCATGACCACAGAATGTGAACTTAAATCTACAGGGATGCAGACGTTACACCGGCTCCTAAGCTGAATATGGGCCCCAGATCACATCAAATTGAGGGGGTAAAAAAAAAAAAAAAAAGAGTTATCTGATCAACCTTTAGTTAATCTGCCTAGAAGATCCATCCCTTGAAGGAAGCTAGCCTAGCATTAACAGATTCACTTTTTGGATCTAGTATTAACTTCTTTGTTTCCACATATTTTTGCCTATAAAAGTCTCTCATTTTATATAACTCTCCAGAGTCCCTTTCTATGTGCTAGTGTGGATGCTGGCAAATTCAAACTGATTTTTGCTTAGAGTCTTCAAACTTTAACATGCCTAAGTTTACCTGTTAACACTGGTTATCTACCCATGCATATGTTAAACAGGGCAATGTGTAAAGAATCAAGGTGAATAATCTTAAACTGAAATCTTGTTCTATTGGTAGAATGTGTGCCTACATACATATCAAGTAATAACTGGCCAGGCAGTGGTGTACCCAGTTGAGTGAACATGTCACCACCATGAATAAGGACCTGATTTCAAGCCCACCTTCAGGGGAAAAGCTTCATGAGTGGTGAAGCAGTGCTACAGTCGTCTCTCTCTTTTTTTTCCCCCCATTCCCCTTCAATTTCTCTTTGTCCTATCATGGAAAAAGGAAGGAAGGAAGGAAGGAAGGAAGGAAGGAAGGAAGGAAGGAAGGAAGGAAGGTAGGTAGGTAGGTATGGATTCACTGTACAGGCACTGAATCCCAGTGATCCCAGCAGCAATCCTGGTAGCAAGTTAAAAAATAATAACAATAACAATAATTAAAATCTTTGTAATTCTCTGCTTCTTTCATATTTTGCCACTCACTGATTTGTGGCCACTGGGTGGGGTAAGAGAGCTATAAATATAGAAGTCAGGTTAATTTGTCAAAACCTGCTCTTTGTATTCAGTACATATGAGACACAAATTGCAGGGTTCTGTTGAAAAGATACAGTCCCTTCCCTCATACCTAGCCCCCCAACACACACACACACACACACACACACACACACGGCTATGAATGAAATCATTCTCAAGTCAGGAAGTATGTACATATTGTCTTTCAAAATTATTATTTAAGTAGAATTTTTAAAATTTTTAAATAAAATAGCACTGGGCTGGAAGGATAGAATAATAGTTATGTAAAGAGAAAAAAAATCATGCCTGAAGCTCTGAAGTTCCAGGTTCAATCCCCAGCACCACCATAAGCCAGAGATGAGCAGTGTACTGCTCTCTCTGTACCTCTTTCATAAATAAATTAAAAAAATAATAATTAAAGGAAATAGCACTTGCTGACAACTAGACAGAGTAAATATGTTACATATCTTAGTTAAGGGTTTTACCGAGCTCATATAACTTTAATCTTTGTAGCAATCCTGAAATGAACTTGATTTTCATCTCCATTAAACAGATAAAGTAATGGAGGCTCAAGGGAGGCCAAGCAATTTGTCTAGCTTTCTCCAGCAAGGCAAAGACTGAGTCAGGACTAGAACAGCATCTTGTCTGACTGCAAAGCCACACAGTAGTCATCCTAGGAGTCTTTTAGGCTAAGTCTCTTGTTTTTACAAGAGGAAATTGAGGCCCAGAGTGGTAGGTCATTTGCTCAGGTCCAATAACCAGTAATTGACAGGTCTGATTCTTGTCTCATGTTCTAAGTCAGAGGCTGGCAATCTATGATCTCCCCCCCTCCTCTCTCTGCCTCCAGGGTTATTGCTGGGGCTTGGTGCCTGAACTACGAATCGAATCCACTGCTCCTGGAGACCAACCCCCATCCCCTTTTTCCCATTTTTTTTTTAATAGGATAGGACAGAGAGAAATTGAGTGTTGTATGCTTTACATTGGGTAGTTCTTTCCCGTCAAGAGAATTGCATCAGTCCTGTTAATTTCGCGGGCCTGCTTGGCCCCGCCCCAAGGAACCCCGAGAGAGGTTCCTGAGTCCGAGAGTTCCTGGGTTCCTGAGTTCGAGAGTGCCAGAGTTTCAGAGGGTTCCCCAGTAAGAGAGTTCCTGAGTTCCTGAGTTCCAGAGTTTCAGAGTTCCAGAGTTGAAGAGTTGCAGAGTTCGAGAGTAAGAGAGAGAGTAAGAGAGGGTTCCTGAGTTCCAGAGTAAAAGAAAGAGTGCTTGCGCCGCCGCAAAGAGACGGCAGAGTTCTGTTTGGTGATTAGTTTGTCTTAGTTTATGAATCGTTGTTCCTGAATAAAGAAATACAGCTTCCCTGCCCAGCCGTTGTCTCCGCGTCTCTGTTACCCACCTGTGAAGCAAGCCAGCCCGGCCGGCAAGAGCCTACGAAATTTTAACAACAATTGAGAGAGATGGGGAAGAAAGAGAGGGGGAGAGAAAGACAGATACCTGTGACCTGCCTTACTACTTGGGAAGCCACCCCTCCCCCTGCAGGTGGGGAGCAAGGGTCTTCCAGGATCCCTGAGCTTTGTGTTATGTGCTCTTAACACGGTGCGCTACCTCCCTGCCCCCTGGCCTGTGAGCTAAGGGCAGCTTTTTACATTTCTTTTAAGTACTTGGGACAAATCAGATTATATTTTGTTTATTTTAGAGTCCATAAATAAAGACTAGTGAAACATCACCAAAGTTACTCATTTATTGTTGTGACCCCAGCAGGAATTTGAGACAATTAGCATACGAATGATGTCAGCCTGAGATGGGCACACTCACCAGGGAACATGGATGCAGGGCCTATATAAGCAAGGACTTGCAGCAGTTCACTCTTTTGACTGGACCACCTTCATCATGCACTCTCCTGTTGGTGTAGCTCCACATTTATCCTGATCTCTGCATGTGGTGGTCTTGGGTAGCCTAGTTGTAGATTTTGGATTTTGGCCTATTTTCTTAGTTAGACTTCTTCTTTGACATTCACAGTGATTTTTCTTATCAACTTCTCACTTGATTAACCTTAAATGGAGCTACGTGTTGTTTTGCAATGATTTATAATAATTTGCGTATGGTAACTTTTGCATGACAGTGGTAGAGCTGAGTAATGAGGACAGAGATGGGATGGTCCCCAAACCCTGAAGTAAATTTCTGCTCTAAATATCTGAGTCCTGATCCTGCCACCCTGGGAGAGGAGTCACTGAATACAAATTAGTAAACAAAATTCCTTCTATAATAGTGATTACCACTGGGGGCTAGTGGTAGCTCACCTGGAAGAACATATATGCTACCATGACCAATAACCCTAGTTCAAATCCCCAATTCCCACTTGTAGGAAGAAAGCTTCTTGAGTGGTCTAGCAGTGCTGCAAAATGTCTCTCTCCTTTTTTTTTTTTCTTATCTTCTATTAAAAGAGAGAGAGAGAGAGAGAGAGGTCAGCGGTAGCACATTGGGTTAAGCATATGTTTTCCATCTACACCATGCCTCGGCCTCACGTGAGCTTAATGTGCAGCTTGGCAATACGAGAATCTGGCATGAAGCCCATCCAGTCTACCTTGGCGTTACTCTCGATCGCACTCTGTCATTTCACAAACATCTCATAAAAACTGCAGCAAAGGTGGGCGTGAGGAATAACATCATTGCAAGACTGGCCAGCTCCTCATGGGGCGCGAGTGCTTCCACACTACGATCATCATCTCTGGCATTATGCTATTCCACTGCAGAATACTGTGCCCCAGTATGGTTCCGTAGCCCCCATGTCCACTTGGTCGATTCCAAATTATATTCCTCCATGAGGATAATTTCTGGAACCATCCATTCCACCCCGGTTCCATGGCTGCCAGTTCTTAGCAACATCGCCCCGCCAGATATTCGTTGGGATGCGGCATCATCTAAGTTCACTTCCCACGTCTACGCTCGACCGGACCTGCCGATATACGCGGATATCTTCGCCCACCCTGTCCAACCCTTGACGTCTCGTCATCCAATCTGGTCCCCTACACCTACACTGAACTTCTCTGTTCCAGACTCTTGGAAACAGAGCTGGCAGTCAGCTGAGGTAAAGAACAAACACCTCATCACAGACCCCTGCGAGCGTCAACCCGGCTTTGACCTAGCACGTTATGATTGGGCCCTCCTCAATCGCTATCGAACAGGCCATGGCCGGTGCGCCGCTATGTTCCATCGCTGGGGAGCCAGAGACAACCCGAACTGCCCCTGCGGCTACAGACAGACTATGACCCACATAGTCAACGACTGCCACCTCTCCAGATTCAAAGGAGGTCTCGAAACTTTACATCAGGCTCAACCTGATGCTGTTGACTGGCTACGGAAGAAGGGCAAATGCTAGAAGAAGAAAGCATATGAAGGGCAAAGAACCCCTGCAGGGGGATCGTTTTATTAAGTGGTGAAGAAGGTCTGCAGGTGTCTATCTTTCTCTCCCCCTCTGTCTTCCTCTCCTATCTCAATTTCTCTGTCTCATCCAGAAACAATAACAATGGGGAAAAAATGGCCACTAGGGAGCCGTAGATTCATAGTGTAGGCATGGAGCCCCAGCAATAATAATAGCCCTGGGGGGGAGAGGGAGAATGCCACAAGGAACAGTGTAGTCATGAAGGCACTGAGTCCCAGCAATGTCCTGATAGCTAAATAAATACATAAATCAAATGATCACCATCTATGTGCATTTGTTTCCCCTTCAATACTCTAAATGTTTCCCCTTCAATACTCTTATCTAAATGAGATTTAGATAAAGTCTATTTTTTATGACATTTAAGTTTAGATAACTTATCACACCTCTTTTTTCCTGTTAAAGAATTATTCATTCTGGATAAGAGGGAGGATCCTTGTTGCCCTAACAGCCTGCTGGCAACTGGCTTGGCTATACTGCAGTCAGCTAAGAGTCCAGCCATGTGGCCTCCATCCACCGAGGAGAGTTCAGATAGAAATGATGGCAGCATTTATTTAGGACTATTCTATGTTATTTAAAAACTCATCTGCTCACTAGAAAAACTTTTATGAGGCTGCCAATTTGTATCCCCATTTTACAGAGAAGGAAGCTGAGATTTTAAAAATCTGTCTGTTACCCACAAGCTGACAGGCCAGAAAAGCTAGTGGAAGTGTATGAATATTTATAGAAATACTGTGTATATTTCACATTTTATAAAAATAAAAGATGATGAAATGTGTCCTGGAGCATGTGCACACTTACTTCCTCAATGATTTCTCCTGCTACGGAAGAAGAAACCAATACTCAGGGTGTGTGTTCCATTTATTCCTAAGATGACAGCAGGAGTCATCAACGTAGGGGGCAAGACTATCCCATAGCCAGGCTCTTCTCTATACTTCAAACAACGTTATGGATGTGCTTGTAAACATAATCAAGGTTTCAAATCAAATCTAACTTTTCCTTATGAAGGGCTCAGAGAGCTTAGGTACTTCTGCTTTTGCTTTAAACTGTCCTCTGGCCTGCAGGATCTCCCTACAACTCTACATGCCACCGAGGGCCATTCTTTTGAAGAAGGGACATTTCTACACATGCACCCACTAGACTCCCTTTCATCCCTTCCTTGAATCTATATCAAGGCTTCCAATCCATAAAATTACTCATTTATGGGTAATTCCAGGAATTTCCAAAGGTAACTTGCAGGCAGGTGGGCTGTGAGACTCCTGAGTGAAATCCTGACTTTGCCTCCCTGCTGTCTAGAAGCAGGGTCCCTGCATCACTGTGTATGATTCTGCACTTCGGTGGGGCAACCGGCTGTGTGGACCCCGATGCTAATATTTTCTGAGAAGATAAATTCTGAGTATTGAATAAGGCCTGCAAATGCCAGTCTTGACTCTTCTAAAAGTTATCAGTGCTGGTGACAGAAGAAGATACAAACACAGAAACCATGAATATTTCCAAAATTCTAGATCTTGCTGTAGGTCCCCGTTTTTGTGTAAACCAGTTAAAAACTATACTTAATGGGTCAAATATGACCAACTTTTTTTTTTTTTTTTTTAACCAGAGCACTGCTCAGCTCTGGTTTATGGTGATGCAGGGGTCTGAATCTTGGACTTCGGAGCCTCAGGCAAGAAAGTCTATTTGCATAACCATCATGCTATCTCCCCCACCAGCCAACTGTTTTTGAAAAAGAATAAGGGTGAGGAGAAGAAATGTTGGAGTATATTGTGTTTAGTCCTTTTTGTACTGTCTTTATTGTTTCAGTGGTGACTCATTTATCACCATGAGGACTATATGGCTAACAAAGTCTGAAATCTGCCTTTTAAGAAAAAAATGTGAGGTGGGGCTACGGAGCAGCAGCAGCTGTGTTTCTCTCCTAGCCTATCCTGAGTCAACTAGGAATACCAAAGGAGACCACCTGGGACTACAACAAGGCAGAACTAGAACGACATCAAGAACCCGCCAAACTACCGGTGAGTGAGAACACATGTGGCTTGTGGACAGGGAGGAGCCTAAGAAGAGACTAAGAGGCTGGTAACAGTCCAGCAGTTTACCTGTTGAGGCACCACCTCCAGTCTGCTTTACCAACAGAAAGATGGCTGAAGGGAGGAAAGGACTCCCCTAAGACTCACCAAATGCAGCCGCGAGTCTCCACTGCTACTGCCCTCAGAGGATGGAGCAGCAGGGGGGAGGCCCTGGGAACAGAGAACTAAGCAGAAATCTTAGGAGAAGAGCTACACCTTGGTGACCTTGCAGTGGGACTGTATAGTGGGAGCCTTTCCACATTGTTTTCCTGATGAGAACATGTTGAATAATTGCCTCAGAACCTACAGACTATAAACAGGACTTGTTTAGAAACTCATAGGGCCCAGCAGTGCTGCCCGGCTTGGCAGAGAAGCTGAATTGAGCCTGGAGCTTTGGATTCTAGGGGTGTGAGAGTTTCTTTGCATAACCATTGTGCTATCTCTCCCCCACCCTGCTTTATCTCTTGGTTAGGAGTGAGTAGGAGAAGCCTACTTATAGTTTAAAAGCCCTACTTACAGTTTAAAAGCCCTCAGGCTCCCGTAGCATACAGGGAAGAAAAAGAACAAAAAGGCTTTTAACAGCCTCTGTGCTCCAACTCAGGGACTGAAATAATATTAAACAAAAGTTAATTTCCACAACTGTGAACTCTCTAAGTACCTTAATTAGACACAAGTCAATTCAGGCAAGAGTGATCAGTAATTTGAAAAGTACTGAGAAAGGGACCTCCTAACAGACTATACAGAATATTTAAACCAATAAGAAGAAATATTGGAGAAATGAACAAGGACAAGAATCCAGCTAAAAGCTCCCCAAAGGTTGAACCACAAAATAGTGAGGTCAACATCCAATCACTTGTTAAGGAAATAGTCACAGGAGTCAGTAAAGAGTTTGAAAGAACTGTCATCAGAAATGCAGAAAAAGGACTGGTGTAAGGATCCGTTTGAGCCCCCAGCTTCCAACCTGCAGGGGAATTGCTTCAGAGGCAGCATGCAAGTGTCTATCTTTCTCTCCCCCTCTCTATTTCTCTCTGTCCTATCTAACAATGACAACATCAATAACAACAACAATAATTACTACAATAACAATAAAAAGGGCAACAAAAGGGAAAATAAATAAATTAATTAATTAAAAAAGAAATGCAGAAACAACAAATGAGACTCTGGAAGAAAACATTATTTCTGGAAGAAAACATAATTATCTCAAGGTTATTAGAGAGCTGAAATCTGAAATAGCTGAGCTAAGAACACAATTAGCTGAACAAGCTAAAACAGTATCAGAACAGGGTCACAAAATAGATGAACTACAGAAAACAGTAAAAGGGACAGAGAACAGAATAAATGAGGCTGAAGACAGAATTAGCAAGATCGAGGACAAATTAGAGACAACTAAAAAAGAAGTAAGAGATCTCAAAAAGAGATTAAGAGAAACTTACTAAAAACAACAACAGAGACCTATGGGATGATGTCAAAAGAAATAATACATGCATTATTGGCTTACCAGAGGAAGAAAGAGAAGGAGGAGAAGAAAGCATTCTTCAGGACAAAATAGCTGAGAACTTCTCGAGTCTAGATAACATCAAAGACATAAAGGTTCAAGAAGCCGAGAAGGTCCCAAACAGAATTAACACAGACTTAAAGAAATCAAGACACATCATATTTAGAATGGAAAGGAATAAGGATAAAGAAAGGATCCTGAAGGCTGCAAGAGAAAAACAAGAGTCACCTACAGAGGAAAACCCATAAGATTAGTAGCAGACTTCTCCACATAAACACTACAGGCCAGAAGAGAATGTGCTCAATGAGAAAGGTTTTCAACTGAGAAGTGCTCAATGAGAAATGCTTTCAACCAAGACTACGGTATCCTGTTAGACTGTCATTCAGACTAGATGGAGGCATAAAAACCTTCTCAAACAACACTTGAAAGAATCAACTATCACCAAGCCTTCCCTGAAAGAAGTTCTGAAAGGTCTCTTATAAATAGTCAGATTACAATAAATATGCCATATATCAGAACAGTCTAAAAATATACAAGAATGGCGTTAAAATATCTTCAATCTTTGATATCAATAAATGTCAACGGCCTGAATTCACCTATTAAAAGGCACAGAGTAGGAAGATGGATCAGAAAACACAACCCAACAATATGCTGTCTATAGGAAACCCACTTAACTCAACAAGACAAACACAGACTCAAAGTGAAAGGATGGAAAACAATCATACAAGTCAATGGCCCACAAAAAAAGGGCAGGAACAGCTATTCTCATATCTGCCATGATAGACTTTTAAAATAATAATAAAAAAAATGATAGGGATGGACACTAATTAATGCTCAGTGGATCAGTCAATCAAGAGGACTTAACAATTATTAACGGGAGTCGGGTGGTAGCGCAGCGGGTTAAGCG